>NW_018403513.1:706882-768941 GCF_002113885.1 Mizuhopecten yessoensis | reverse complement strand
TTTGGGGGTTGAGAGTTGGGGGTGGGGACAGGGGTGTAGACAGAAAAAAGAAGGCAGGGGAGTAAATACAAAAACGAAATTGTTCTGAGAGGAAGAATTCTAGTCTCCTTCATATAATGGGATTTCATCTTAATTTCAATCTGCCTTGTTTCACTGCAGTAAAGCCATAAAAAAAATTAAGGAATAGTCGACATTACATATTGAAGAATTTATAGAAATCTGCGATGTTGGCTAAATTTTCACAACATTGTCAATATATTGTAATACCTGTATGTGGAGGACTTGTGTAAATTTTCGATGTTGGCAGAATTGGTTTTACTTTTAATTACCATTGGTTTACCATACTTTTCTCTATAAGTGTATGTTACCTAGAAATTATCTAGAAAGTTTGCCATATTAAGTAATGCATTTCCATGTTTTAATGTATTGGTTTTGCTAATTCTACGAAAATTCCCAGGCTGTTTTTATCTTTTATGCCTGCTACATGTTCTACATGTTTAAGAGACATAATCAAATGTATAGGGGATTTGACATTACATACAAAACTCATTTTGTATGCAACTCATACATTTAGCCATTTAAGTGCTATCAGTTGACATTCATAGTTAATATGAATGCAAACTGGAAATGACAAATTCCATAAATCATGCTAGCAGTTCTGTCCTTAAATTACAATTTCAAAATATCATGATCTCATAGGAAATTAAATGAATCAATCGAAATTCAGCATTTAATTAAAAAAAGTATACGTCTCATGCATTTTTGTCAGTGGTATCCGACATTAAAATTACGACATGACCTTCACAATGAAGACACCCAAATTCAGATGACGACTTTACAGTCAGTCAAAAGCTGTTTGACTGACTGTGTCGTTCTTGCCATCGGTAATTGACACCACCTCAAGATTACAGGAATTACTGCACAAGCTTGTCATGAAGATCTGGCATGTTTTTTTTTTTTATTTGAGTTTAATTACCATTGGTTTACCATACTTTTCTCTATAAGTGTATGTTACCTAGAAATTATCTAGAAAGTTTGCCATATAAAGTAATGCATTTCCATGTTTTAATGTCATGTTCCATTAAAATTTCGAGTAAGATTTGGGAGAAAAAGAGTTGACATTATGTCTACATGTTGGATATAGAAATTCTCCCCCTAGGTCAGCAGGAAAAGTGTCAAGTAATACATGACCACACAATACAAACATTTGGAGGACAATAAGGTTTTGAAGTGGTCCTTTTGGGTGGTTTTAGATTATTAAGAGTGACAATGTGAGTAAACCATATCAACATACTACAGTATAAGAATCATCTACGGGTAATATTATAACGAACATGATTTGTCAACATAAGACACTTCTACTAATTACTGGTAACTACTGTGTTTACATGTCTTTACATTTGACTTGGCAAAGCTCTTTATCAACACAGATTTCAAGTAACTCATTCACCCCCGAAATTTCATAATGAACTATTCCAACCTTTCAACTGGAAGAGTTCAAATGTGTCTTCAGGGGTTGATGAGTTAAGAAAGCTCCCTATTGATAGAGATCTGTATTAATGAAGCTCTCTAGATCTATTGATACAGGGGTCTGTTTGTTTATGCTGAAGAACCTGGTTATATGTATAACATTTTCGGGTATGAATCCTGGCGGACCTGCAAATGGTTATGCAGGCCTTGCAAGGCTTTGTCAAGGCTCAATTGAAAGCAGCATCAGATTAATATGTTCGACTTGATTTCATAAATAAAAAACTCTGATTCAACCGGTTCATTCCTTTGGCTCGGGATAAACGAAATCAGCCCAGATCTCTATTTAACATAAAAAGCTCTCTACAGATTCAGATTTCTATAACAAAGCTCTCTACTGATACAGATCAAAATAGCTTGCCATCAAGAGAGATCTTATTTCACAATGGAATATATATATGTCTTGATCAGTGAAGATATTTATCAACAAATATCCTGACAGACAGTCGGTTGGTGTAGACTTTTGGATTAAAATATTGAAGAAACAACAGTTTTACTAGATCATTGTCTAGAACAGGACTGTATCTATATGATCTATATCCTTTATGGCATTTTCGAAAGAAAACAAATTTTCAATCTACAACCTTCTTATTGGCAGATGACTAAATACTCTATTTTAAAAGTTTTATCTCTGAATGAAAATTTGATATTACATTATAAATCTACAAGAGTGTTATACATGAGAGGACTGTCGTATGAGATAGTACGTCCCTCTTGCATTTTTCACAGGTAAAAAGTCAATTAACTCAAACATTGAAACAATTATGCATATTTTTGGTGACGATAATCACAATGCTTTTTCACTTGATGGTATCCAAACATAAACTGAAGGACTGTCAAAAAGCTCACACGGAAAAAACAAGTAACATCAAAAAATGATATGTTGTTTATGTACTATATTGTATATTCATACACGATTATAAAAGCTAGAATATGTTCCACACAGTGGAAATAAACAGCCCCCGCTGTTTATATATATACAAACATATGCATTTTATTTCAGCATATTAGAACACAGTAGAACAAACCAATAGTAAAACCAAATCCTTGCTGTTGGATCTATTACACTGAGCATGTCTCAATGGAATATACTGAAGAATCTTTTTCCTGCTAAATATGTATGGAAGCCAGTGCAAAACCAAACAAGATTTAATGACAAGCTCAACATACAGGTTCATTTGGGGTATACATATTTCTTTGTTGTTTGAGCTCTGTGTACAGGTTAACTTTCATAAAATGGATAATTATGTGTCAACCAGATTTTTTCTTTTGCTAATAAGTTGACTATTTTAAGTTAAAAGAAAACAATTAACTTCAGCTTCAGCATAAAGGAACGCTCAAATCAACCAAAGAATTTCATCATTGGTAGACTTTGGTGGAATATGCAGCATTAAATTTAACAAAATGTGCAAAGAAAACTATAAAATTTGAAGTTTATTTTAACGTGTCGGAAGAACTTGAAAACAATTATTGCCCTTCAAAACAAACACAAAAAATTATCTTTCATCATTATAACGTATAAATGCCACAACAGCCAATTAAAACAGGATTGATAACAATGTCGTATACGTTGATTGGATATTGTAAAGGTCATTCAAACACAATTTAAAACTGATCTGATTCACTCACCATGTCATAATTTTTGCATTAAAATCAAAAAGTGTCACAAAGCAATTTTACCGAGGAAAAGACTTAATAAAGGATTTCTCTCCTAACATTTTCATGTGCTGTCATCAGTTTCTGTATTGATTAAGCTTATATGATGTCATGAACTTTTCAAAAAAGATGCCATTAATTTTTGTGTAGAGATTACCTTAATAATGCCAGTTGTTAAATAGACAAAACTTATTACGTAATCAGTTTTTGTATAGATCAAACATAAATTGTCATCAATTGTTAAATAGATAAATTCTATGATGTCATCAGTTTTTGTACAGGCACAACTTAAAATGTCATCAATTCTTGAACCGACATATTCTATGATGTCATCAGTTTTTGTGTATACAGAACTTAAATGTCCTCAGTTGCTGAATAGACATATTTTATGATGTAATCAGTGTTTTCTACAGGCACAACTTAAAATGTCATCAATTCTTGAACTGACATATCCTATAATCATAATGTCAACAGATTAGAGTAAATAAATCAACGATAAATAAATTTTCAACTCATTTGTTTTTGCTTACACATTCTCACGCTTTCTCCCTCGGAAACTCATTTGAACAATATGCATTTGATGCGAGATATGTACAAAAACAATGAGAATATGGAAGGTCACAGGTATCCAACTCTAAACTTCTAAGAAAAGGATTCTATTAAGCTCTAGGTAGATAGACCTTACACAAGATATGGGTTTATATACGATATCAAATACTGTTTTTACATGTTTCACTATCCCTGTTGTAGATCCAGTTGTGAAATGATGCACTTGATGAAACTGTAACAAGTCACAACAAATTGATTTCCTTTTCCTGTGGAGTGGTTATAAATGAAAGTAATAAAGGATCAAAATCAATCAATTCAAATCAACATTTGGCAAATAGGTGGACAATGATTTATCTTGAGTTGCATGCATTTTCCTAAACACAAATAAACAAAACATTCTAGTATGATAAATACTAAGGTAATTTTAGAAATCAGGTAAAATTAACAAAAAGGTGAGAAATGTGAGATGAGCTGAAATCATCTCCATACACCACATAGAAATAATTGCACACATGAATTCTCATCTGCCCTCAAAACAGAGGAACTTTGGTGCTATGTACAAGTATCGGGAAAGTCAGGTTATCCCAGCTTTCCACTTCTATAATAGCATTCTCACAACTACAGTCCCTATTAAAGCTAAGTACCTTAGTTACATTGGTACTGAGGTAAAATTCAAATAAAAATGTAAAATTATCTACAAACTATACATGTCCAATAAGGATTCATATTAAACTTTTATTTTCCTCAACAACTTACTTCTTTTATATCTGATGTCAATTACTGTAAAATTTGTCGTCCATAGTAAGGGGGTAAAACTATTAACATTCAGGATAGCTAAGGTAATTGAGCATTTAACTTCTCAAGGATGATTTTTAAGAAATCAGTTTATTTTTTTATTTTAACGTACCATTTTTCTTTATATTAAAAAAAGAAATTCTGACCAAATGCAACATACAAAGTTACCTGTAAAACAGGGAATACAAAAAATGTATTTCAAGTTTTCCAAAGTCTTTGATAAAGAGATTCAACAGTATGTTTTGGTGTTTCACAAAATGGACCATAGTTTTTTCCCAAAGACATTTAAAATCAAAATACATTCATGCCTATTTACAATGTTTTTAATTTGTGGCAGAGTAATATGAATCATAATATTATCAGTAAAATGCAAATGACATGACATGAATAAATAATCCTGCAATGGGGTGTTGACAAAAATAAGTTAAAACTTTACAAAACAAACTGATTGCCATCAAATTGTTGGATTGTGTTTTAGAAATGCATTGCTACAACCATCGTTCACATCCTCACAGCATACACAGGTAATCAAACTGCAGCAGTAGCATTTTTTACAGGTTTTTAATTTGAGAATGTAGTGAAACAATACCGTGTAAAAATAACCTCTGACAAAAAAACAAACCAGAAAAAGTTAATAACTGAACGTACATGTACCGTCAAACTTGTACTAAGAGACCACATTCATTCAAAAGGTCCATAAAACAGACTGATACAAGGTGGTCTCTAAAAACAGATTGGATTATGAACATGAAAATAACTGCAACATGTAGTTTTAACCCTTTCACCACTGGAGACCAAAATGGACTTATCCAGATCAATGCATGGAAGAGTTAACTAAAGTTACAAAGGGGTGAAAGGGTTAAATGGTCTCTTAATACAGGTTTGCACATGTATTGTCTTGTCATAAAGATTAAGCTGTATTCTCAGGCCTAATTATAGACTCTGGGTCAGTACCTATCTATGGAATACACATATGTACATACAACTTTTCTTAAGTATATAGGTAAGTGACGTTTGACCTTGACTATTATGGAAATATTACCAACATGATTCCATGCCAGCTGATCACGACATTGATTTGTGACCTTAAAATGCTTACTGGGTCAATCAATTTTGACTGAGGATATTCTTAAAACAGTAGTTTAAACTTCACCAACAGGGTGCTGGTGTTTATTAATGAATCAACCATTTTCAGTTTCTATTGGAAAATAGCTCTAGGGATATATAGATCATGATACATGTGTGACCTTCACTATACAATTTTTAAATTAAAAATTATATGATACATCATGCAGAAAAAACTCTTTATTTGCCCATTTTCTGAAAACAAGTCTTTTTCCAATGACTTTTCTAGAACAAGCTTTACTTCTGAATCACAAATAAAGTCCTGATAAAATTAAATATGACTAGGCCATTTCAGAAGTGAAAATACGCAGTTCATTAACTCGGAGATAACATTGAACAATGTCTGCACAAATATCGTCCTTTAATTATTTTTGCGGTCTATTTTAGTCAGCCATCAAAAATGAAAACAATAACACAGCACTATATTGAACCCTTGTCGGAGTAGGACGATTTCACACGTTTTTCAAAAGAACCCTTGAATTCCAGGACCTGCATCCAAAGTGATGTTGAACACATAAAATATATGAGAATGACAACAATGAATGCGATGAAGATGTTCTTATTTCGACAAAACCGTCCCTGCATCATTCTGTTTCCTGTGGCTTTGATGCTGACAATGACAACAATGAACAAAGCTATCACTACTGCTATGGTAATCATGTTTCCTCCTTGGGAAATTATCTGAAATGGGAAAATATAATGATGTCATATATACGAAGACTTAAAACTATAATCATATTTATATCAAATGAGATCTAAGTGACAATTAATATTTCAGTAATCAGGGTGGTCGGGTGGTGCAATTCCTTTTCACCAAGGCGGTTGGAGTTTGATTACCCGATTGGACATAAAAAGGTATGGGTCAACTGCCCTACGAAGTAGGTTTTCTCCGGGTATTCCAGTTTCCTCCCACAATAAGACCCCCGCATGCTACCATCCGGGCCAACAAGAAGTGATTAATATAAGATGAAATTACTTGTTTTATAATTGTTGTAAAATAAATAAAGTTTATATTATAATTAGGAATCTGTAACAGCTATAATAGGAACAAAAGTACCTGAATTATATCTGAAATTGAAATTTGAATTTAATTTCCTTTCTTTTTGTCTTTTGTTGCTGGCCTTACCTGGTTACAGTCGGGAACTGGCAGGTTGTGACTCCTCTGTTGGACTCGGACATTGATCTTTTCTATCTGGACGGTGTCCTTGCTCTGGAAGCAGTGACCGACGGAGCAGTTGGAGGAGTTGTCTCTGTCTCGGCGATGTCCTCGTCGGAGACAGTAGTCTGGACCACTGATCATCCCCACTGGTAGGCCTCGACTAGACGGACACAAGTAAAAACAATCAGCAAAGGTTGCACCACATGCAAAATGGGGTAATAATAATAATAATCATTTGAGGTTTTCATATACTGCTTTATCATAACCTAGGTCTTAGGTAGTCTCAAAGCGGTTCACAAACTATTATCTGTGGTTATTGGGCCTTTGCAACCATCTTTCTCAACTCCCTGGGGAGCATACAGCCGGTGCTACCATTTCGGTGCTCACAGCTAACATTCAACAATTCCAGCACTGCCAAACCACAACCTCATTTACAGCTGAGTAGACTGGAACAAGCGTAGTTAAGTATCTTGTTCAAATATACAACACAGTGCTATAACATGACTTGAATCTGCAACCCTTGGGTCACGAGCCCGGCGTCCTAACACTAGACAACTGTGCCTCCTTAACATTTCTCTTAATAAATGACAACACTCAAAATGACAGGAGGTCAACAAGGTTTGTTATACTTGATCCCGCCTGATTACTGAACTTGGGAGTGACCTTTCTATAAGCCTACATTTACCTTGATTTCCCACAATCTATTCCAGTAAATCTAAATTCTCTATGACACTGAGCATAAGAGATTTGTAATATTTTTGTCAAGTACAAATCTCTGAGGAACGGATGTTTTGTTAACTTCAATGGCACCAGGTTGACTGAGGGTCGAACAAAGCACCTGTATCCCTCATTCCAAGTCAACAACTGTATACTGTAGTGTATACGATGTCATACCTGAGCATACGGCAGCGATGTTCTGACAGCCGTTTACCTGCAGCATCCACATCCTTCACGTCTTTACTACTCCACAGTCTCTCGGCCACAGCAGATGCCCGAGGCCTGTAACACAAGATAGGTCACCATCTATTATACACTTAAAGCAGACAGGACAAATTTAGTGAGATTATATTTCACAATTTCTTAACATTGGTAGAATCCTAAATGTAATCTTGACGCATACAAAAGTTTTGACATCAGTAAACTTAGATTTTTTCTTTTATCATTAGCTACCTTGATTATCATTAGTTACATTGTTTGTCATTAATTACAGTATCATTAATTACATAGTTTATATTTAGTTACATTGTTTATCATAAGTTCATAGTTTTAGTTACATATTCAAAGAAGAGATGACCAGACAACATCAAATGGGGAATCTCGGGAAATTTAATCCAGTTTACATGATGTGGACTGAAACATGTAAACTGGACAAAAATGTGCAGAGACTCCCCACTTGATGTTGTCTGGTCGTCTCTTCTTTGAACTTCTATTACCCTTATTGCTGGACTGGTGAATTTCTATTACCCTTATTGCTGGATTGGTGAATTTCTATTACCCTTATTGCTGGACAGGTGAATTTCTATTACCCAAGCTTATTGCTGGACTAGTGAATTTCTATTACCCTTATTGCTGGACTGGTGTATTCCATTTAGGAATCAATCAACTGGGGAACGCAGAACTTCACTGAACATCCACTAGCGGACGTTGGATCTCATTTCCCCTTGTACTTAGTAACATAGTTTATCATTAGCCGTTTATCATTAGTTACATAGTTTATCATTAGCCGTTTATCATTAGTTACATAGTTTATCATTTACCGTTTATCATTAGTTACATAGTTTATCATTAGCCGTTTATCATTAGTTACATAGTTTATCATTAGCCGTTTATCATTAGTTACATAGTTTATCATTAGCCGTTTATCATTAGTTACATAGTTTATCATTAGCCGTTTATCATTAGTTACATAGTTTATCATTAGCCGTTTATCATTAGTTACATAGTTTATCATTAGCCGTTTATCATTAGTTACATAGTTTATCATTTACCGTTTATCATTAGTTACATAGTTTATCATTTACCGTTTATCATTAGTTACATAGTTTATCATTAGCCGTTTATCATTAGTTACATAGTTTATCATTAGCCGTTTATCATTAGTTACATAGTTTATCATTTACCGTTTATCATTAGTTACATAGTTTATCATTTACCGTTTATCATTAGTTACATAGTTTATCATTAGCCGTTTATCATTAGTTACATAGTTTATCATTAGCCGTTTATCATTAGTTACATAGTTTATCATTTACCGTTTATCATTAGTTACATAGTTTATCATTAGCCGTTTATCATTAGTTACATTAGCCGTTTATCATTAGTTACATAGTTTATCATTAGACGCTTATCATTAGTTACATAGTTTATCATTAGTTACTTAGTTTATCATTAGTTACATAGTTTATCGTTAGTTACTTAGTTTATAATTTGTTACATAGTTTATCATTAGCAGTTTATCATTAGTTACATAGTTTATCGTTAGTTACATAGTTCATCATTAGTTACTTAGTTTAAAATTTGTTACATAGTTTATCATTAACAGTTTATCATTAGTTTCTTAGTTTATCATTAGTTATATAGTTTATCGTTAGTTACTTAGTTTATAATTTGTTACATAGTTTATCATTAGACGCTTATCATTAGTTACATAGTTTTTCATTAGTCGTTTATCATTAGTTACATAGTTTATCATTAGTTACATAGTTTACCATTAGTTACTTAGTTTATCATTAGTTACATAGTTTATCGTTAGTTACTTAGTTTATAATTTGTTACATAGTTTATCATTAGCAGTTTATCATTAGTTTTTTAGTTTATCATTAGTTATATAGTTTATCGTTAGTTACTTAGTTTATAATTTGTTACATAGTTTATCATTAGCAGTTTATCATTTGTTACATAGTTTATCATTAGCCGTTTATCATTAGTTACATAGTTTATCATTAGCAATTTATCATTAGTTACTTAGTTTATCATTAGTTACATAGTTTATCATTAGTTACATAGTTTATCATTAGCTGTTTATCATTAGTTACATAGTTTATCATTAGCAATTTATGATAAGTTACTTAGTTTATCATTAGTTACATAGTTTATCATTAGTTACATAGTTTATCTTTAGCTACATTGTATATCATTTGTTACATAGTTTATCGTTAGTTACATAGTTTATAATTTGTTACATTGTTTATTGTTAGTTACATAGTTTATCTTTAGTTACATTGTATATCATTTGTTACATTGTTTATCGTTAGTTACATAGTTTATCGTAGTTACATAGATTATCGTTAGTTACTTAGTTTATAATTTGTTACATAGTTATCATTAGTTACATAGTTTATCATTAGTTACATAGTTTATCATTAGTTACATAGGTTATTGTTAGTTACATAGTTTATCATTAGTTACATAGTTTATCATTAGCTGTTTATCATTAGTTACATAGTTTATCATTAGCAATTTATGATTAGTTACTTAGTTTATCATTAGTTACATAGTTTATCATTAGTTACGTAGTTTATCTTTAGCTACATTGTATATCATTTGTTACATAGTTTATCGTTAGTTACATAGTTTATAATTTGTTACATTGTTTATTGTTAGTTACATAGTTTATCTTTAGTTACATTGTATATCATTTGTTACATTGTTTATCGTTAGTTACATAGTTTATCGTTAGTTAAATAGATTATCGTTAGTTACTTAGTTTATAATTTGTTACATAGTTATCATTAGTTACATAGTTTATCATTAGTTACATAGTTTATCGTTAGTTACATAGCTTATCGTTAGTTACATAGTTTATCGTTAGTTCTATTGTTATCACTAACACTATTCACCTTGTTGTGACAAACTACATGAACATTTCACCACATCAACAACTCTTGAAATTTCTTCATTGTAAATTGAACTTTATGTTTTTATCAATCTCATGTCAAAGTATGATATTGCTTAACCAGAAAATTATTAGACAGCAAAATTGTTTTAGTCAATTGAGACATCATAATGAGATGTCCTTACTGATCCATTGATAGCTTTTAAGTGGTTCAGTACCTGACCATTTTTCACCAATGGATGAACAGCATTTTCGTCTGAAATGCAATCTTACCTGTTTCAAAAACTGTCACCAAATCTTTTGTTTCACATTTTTTCTGACATATATATGGAGTCCTTTTGCTTCATATTTTTCTGAGTAATGTAAAAATTATTAACATCTGTTTCACATTTTTCTTGCCAGTGCCTATGTAAAATGTCAATTTGTTTCACATTTTCTGACCATTGTTAAAACGTCCTTTGATTCCAATTTTCCTTAATCCATTTTAGGAAACCCAAGCAAAACTCGTGTAAACTTACCACAATGTTGTCATCACGTTTTCGTTATCCACATATTCTGCCCACATGCACGCCTCACCGCCCAGAACTTTCTTCTCATCAATCTGGTATCCTGCAATTATACACACACCAATTCCTAATAAAATATGGCTAACCCAACATTTCAACAAACTAAATAGTATCATTGAATAAGCTTTTTTATAATTCAATTAAGATTGAATTGTGTAATTAAATTTAATGAAATTGAAAAAAGAAATCATGAACAAGAGGCCCAAAGGGCCTGTATTGCTCACCTGAATATGTTTAAAATAACTGGTATGAAGTAAACCTATAACACTCCATGGTAGGTGCTGTAAGTACATATGAATTTCAGGAAGATCCATTCAGTACTTGAGATATAGCAAGAACAATCTTCAAACAGAGCCCACCCTTATGCCCCTAGGGAGGTCATACCCACCAATTATACAAAATTGAGTCCCCTTGGCCAAAGGATGCTCCAGACGGTAAATAAGGATAAAATCCCATAATCCCAATGGTAGAAGAAGGATTTTAAAGGTTTTACCTCTATTTCCCCTATTGGCCCCTGCCTCTCTGCCTCCAGTGGGGTTAGACACACTGTTTATACAAAATTGGTTCCCCTTAACCCAAGGATGCTTCATACCAAATTTGGACAAAATCCTGTCATTCGTACAGAAGAAGAAGGTATTTGAAAAGTTTGCTGTGTTTTCCCTATTGGGCCCCTCCCTTCTGCCCCCAGGGGGGCCAACCTTGCTGTCAATACGAAAGTGAGTCCCTTATGCCCAAGGATGCTCCAGACTAAATTAGGAGAAAATCCCTTAATCCCTATGAAGAAGGATTACAAAGGTTTTAATTCTATTTCCCCTATTGGGCCCCGCCCCTCAGGTCCCAAGGGGGCCACACCCACTGTTTATACAAAATTAGTTCCCCTTTTAACCAAGGATGCTCCACACCAAATATGGACCAAATCTTTTCATTCCTACAGAAGAAGAAGGATTTTAAAGAATAATTTGCTATGTTCCCCTATTGGGCCCCACCCCTCAGGCCCCTTTTGGGGGGCCAGACCCACAGTTTATACAAAATTGGTTCCCCTTTACCCAAGGATGCTTTAGACCAAATATGGAACAAATCCTATCATTCCTACAGAAGAAGAAGGATTTTAAAGAATAATTTGCTATGTTCCCCTATTGGGCCCCACCCCTCAGGCCCCTTTTGGGGGGCCAGACCCACAGTTTATACAAAATTGGTTCCCCTTTACCCAAGGATGCTTTAGACCAAATATGGAACAAATCCTATCATTCCTACAGAAGAAGAAGGATTTTAAAGAATAATTTGCTATGTTCCCCTATTGGGCCCCACCCCTCAGGCCCCTTTTGGGGGGCCAGACCCACAGTTTATACAAAATTGGTTCCCCTTTACCCAAGGATGCTTTAGACCAAATATGGAACAAATCCTATCATTCCTACAGAAGAAGAAGGATATTAAAGAATTTGCTATATTTCCCCCTATTGGGCCCCGCCCCTCAGGCCCCTAGTGGGCCAGACCCACGGTTTATACAAAATTGGTTCCCTTTCACCCAAGGTTGCTTTAGACCAAATATGGAACAAATCCTATCATTCCTACAGAAGAAGAAGGATATTAAAGAATTTGCTATATTTCCCCCTATTGGGCCCCGCCCCTCAGGCCCCTAGTGGGCCAGACCCACGGTTTATACAAAATTGGTTCCCTTTCACCCAAGGTTGCTTTAGACCAAATATGGAACAAATCCTATCATTCCTACAGAAGAAGAAGGATATTAAAGAATTTGCTATATTTCCCCCTATTGGGCCCCGCCCCTCAGGCCCCTAGTGGGCCAGACCCACGGTTTATACAAAATTGGTTCCCTTTCACCCAAGGTTGCTTTAGACCAAATATGGAACAAATCCATTCATTCCTACAGAAGAAGAAGGATTTTAAAGAATTTGCTATATTTCCCGTATTGGGCCCCGCCCCTCTGCCCCCAGGCAGGCCAGACCCACCATTTATACAAAATTGAGTCCCCTTGACCCAAGGATGCTCAAGACTAAATTAGGATAAATCCCTTAATCCCTACGGTAGAAGAAGGATTTTGAAGGTTTTACCTCTATTTCCCCTATTGGGCCCACCTCTCTGCCCCCAGGCGGGCCACACCCACCGTTTATACAAAATTGAGTCCCCTTGGCCTAAGAATGCTCCAGACAAAATTTAGTCAAAATCTACTGGGCCGTTCAGGACTAGTAACGTTTTAAAGGAAAAGTTGACGGACGGGGTGAGCTAAAAATTGAACTTGCATAAATATTTTTTTATTAAATTAATTTTAAAAATTGATTTAAATTTCTTGACATTTGTTAAAAGCTTTATAAATTTTGTATGTATGTAAATGATGAGTCATAGTCTCACTCTGATGACATGCACTCATGGTTTCAGTAAAATGTATTAGCATGTAGCATTTCCTCATTAACAGGAAGAAATGGCTAACATCATTTATCATTTAGCCCTGAGGTATACCACATACAGACACAAGATCACCAGTGCAAAAGAAACATGGATAAATCACCATAGTTTACCTCCTGTTTCAACCCAACAAAGATGTTTTACTTCATTATTATGAATACTTATAGTACACACATATAGTTCATCAGGAATTCACCGACTTCCTCTTAAATCCTATTGACAATTATTTTACACTTATCTTATTATGACAAATAAATAACCTGGAAATCTCTATCCTTCTGTGTGACACCTGAGGTTAACATATGGCACAGGCTAAAGACCTTATAACTTAAATGTCTTCAAGAATGAGATAAAATCCATCAACAAGGAAACATAATGGTGTATAAAAATGTCAACCCATAAATCAATATTCCTTCAGATTAAGTAAGAAATGTGTTTTTCAAGTATTCTGACAATTCATCAACCCAACCAGAAGACATAACACAACAAAATGTATTAGACATAGTGGTGTATAATGCTTAGGGATCTAATTTTTTTATTTGTTGGACTGACATTTAAGTATACACTCATGTTTTTCTCCGACAAATGAAAAGTGATATAAAGTGAAATCTACAGTATATGCTACCTTATTTCAACATATTTTTCTTTCAAAAAGAGGTTCACACTAAAAAAATTGGAAGATATTTTCATAAATGGTAACTAGACCGGTTTAATTTGTCACCATGATAAGTCTAGTCATCTGTTAAATACTAGGCTAGAGGGAACTTCCCTTCAGCTCAATATGAATAGCACTGGCCATGGATTTCCTGATTTATTGTTTGGTTCAACCCTTAGAGGACTCACTTGGCAGATTAAGTGACCTCGGCTACAAACTGAACGTTGATACATTTGAGAGATAGGTAAGAATTGATGGCATATTTGAAACGTAAACAAGAATTAATAACAAATTTGAAAGGTATAAAGAATTGATGACACATTTGAAAGGTACACAAGAACTGATGACACATTTGAAAGGTACAGAAGAATTGATGAACATTTAAAGGTACACAAGACATACTTGCTAAATGACCCGCATTCTGCGGGTCACACCCGCAAAATGAACCTATCACCCGCGACGATCTTATGACCCGCGCAGGTCATACGTATCTCCCGCTTTCCGTAAATATGACCCGCAATCACCCGCATCCGCGTCTTTTATTAGGATCTCTGTACCTCCGGAAATGTTCCGTTCGTGTCTCTCGGAAGTTTAGCTTTCAGTTATAGGTAAAGTCCGTATACTAAGTGATTTGTTTTCACAATGGCGTCCCTGTTTCGGAACCAGCCTGGCAAATTCAAAAGGTGAGTACTGTTCACTGTTACTACAATGCATATAATCCCGATCGTAGCGCTTGTCATTTCACTTTCACAAATGGCTTCTAACCCGAGAAAACGTTCGTTATTTTAGTGTTCATCGTCAAAAAAGAAAAAGTATGCCTGTAAGTACAATGCTTCGTGGGAATAAGATTATGAGTGGCTTCAGAAGAGTAATATTGGACCCGATCATGCCTATTGTAAACTGTGTACCAATCATTTTTCGGTAGCTTAGGGTGCTACGTACGATATCAAAAGGCATGCAGTTAAAGAACCCTTTGAGAATGATCTTAGGTTTGGTGTGTTGTGTAGGCTAATGAAGGCATGTTTGGTACTTTCAGTGAGTAATGCTGACTCTGAGAGAACATTTTCCATGTTGAAGAAGATCCAGACAGAAGGGAGATCTGAATTAAGAAATGATACAATATGTGCTTTGTTATGTGCAAAACTAAATCAACATGGTTCATGCTTTCAGAATGCACCTAGGAAAAGAAGAACATGTATATTGATTAAGAATATGTAATAAAACAATGAAGGTGTGATAAAATGTTTTGTTATTTTCAAAAAAAGTCATTGATCTTGCCAGAAGACAAAACATAATACGCCGTAAAGCCGAGACCCCGCGAAATTATTAAATTTCCACACAAATTTTCGTTCTCGCGTTATCACCCCCCACAGAATTTCCCAATGGGGGTCATGACCCCCATTGGGAGAAACTGAAAAAGATAGTGCCAAGATAATGCAATGTTCAACATCCACAATTACAGTGCATTGAAGAATGTTACTTAATTCTGCCGGGAGGGAGGGGGGCAAATTTAACTATTTTTACAGGCACCACTGTGAACTAAAAGTTCTTTCCTTTCCCCCAAACATGCTGGATGAATTAAGATACTGTTTTTCTGGAAGATTTTCATATTCCAGGCAAAAGACAATGTCCAATGAGATTCTCAAACCTAAATTTTTCAAACGAGTCCTTGCAGTTGTTGTTTTTTTACAAAATTATGAATCATTTAATGAATATCTTATTGTTTAGTTTAGTAATCAGTTAACGATATAAACTTACCCATGCTTGTGTCAGCTGGGTCACAATTGTAGTACTTGGGCCACTTGACGCCATACTCGATGAGGTCGAGGTACCAACAGGTGGAGTATATGGTGTTATATCCCATGTCTATGGCTCGCTGGACATCTCCCATGTCTCCCTGCCAAATCTGGATGATGGTGTCATTGGGCAACTGTTATAGACAAATCATCATCAGTTATAGCCATATGGTGAGGTCTGGCTTGTTATAGAGATATGGTGAGGTCTGTAGCTTGTTATAGACTTATGGTGAGATCTGTAGCTTGTTATAGACTTATGGTGAGGTCTGTAGCTTGTTATAGACTTAAGGTGAGGTTTGTAGCTTGTTATAGACCTATAAAACTCTGTATAAAACTCCTAAATGTGTCAGTCAATCTAAGGCCATGACAGCCATCTTGGATGTTGGATAGGAGAAAAAGTTACATGCATATTTACACATGCTCATCAACAGTCATAAAAACTTCATTAAAATCTAGTAGGTAGATTTAAAATTAAAATCTAGAAGGTAGATTTTAAGAAAAGTGTGAAACAAATTCAAAGTCAAAGATAAAGAAGAATAAAAAGTGGTTAATGCCACAAGCTCTCCCAAGTTTACCAGGAAGACCAACGACACAAAATTTAGATGAATTTTTTTATCACATGTACCTGCACATTGTTATTCATAATCTCCTGCCACATGACAAATCGCACTCCGTTCTTCCTTCGACGACCAATTTCCTTCAGATCTTGTGTCAGTCTAGGAAAAAATGTTTTTTTATTTTAAAACAAATCACATACAAGACAGACAATATATCAATCATGTTGAATAGTTGACGGAATGTCAATAATATACAATACAATCATTCATCATGGCAGTGTACCGAGATTTCATATTTTTTAAATCATGTCACATTACAAAATACATCAAAATCTTGGTATTAGATTTAACCAATGGGATCCTAACAACAAAAGGCAAGACATCAATTGTTGGCAAAATGTACTCTTGTCTGTGTCGAGGAACGAATTTAATAAGAATTCATGCTCTTTGTGTTCCTGACATGTATGTCATTATTTGTATACCGTTTTTCGTAGAACTCGAGGACTTTCCGAATGTCGTAGCTGTACATGTAGGGGTCGACATTCTGAAGGTTGATTGGTTCGTCTGGTTTACCGTCCAGTTTGTTGAGTAGCTGAAGGACTTCGGGGTTAGATGACCTGATATTGAAAAGAAATTTATACAAGTTCTTTCAAATTTTATTTCATGCTACATTACTACTGACTTGAGTTCCATCTTATATGTCACTTTGGGATATCTTCACTCTAAGGTTTTTGTTAAACTCAGGCAGATTGGCTTTCTGAAAACTTGCAGTAAACAAGTTTTCTTTTTTCATATTTGGATTACGAGGAATCTTATAGAAAGCAAATGTTTGATTGGTTTTTCCGATAACAAATTTTATTATGATTACGCCATGTTCTAAGCTTTCACGTCTGCAAGAAAGCTTTCCTAGAAAATGAAGACTATATCAGCTCTGTTACTCTCCGGATATGCTGGGTAAATCTCTCTCCGGTCATTATGACCATACTTATGTAAAATCCACTAATTTTAAATGTATATAATTGTTCTATAAACCACTAATTTGTACGGATTTTTTCTCATTCATCCCTGAAGACACAATTGAACTCTTCCAATTCAAAGGTTGGAATAATCCATCCTCAAATTTCAGGGGTGATTGTGTTAATTACCGGTATGAAAAGACCAATAAATCTCAATAAATCTTTCTTGTTTGACTTCGTCTCAATATTTGTGAGATATTTGAACTTACGTTTGACTTTCTTTGGTAATAAACATACAAAAAACATCTCGTGAAAATTTAAGTGATTCATAGGTGTTTTTCCTTACCAACAGGTCATGGGAACTTCATCCCCTCCCAGATGAATGTACTCATCCTTGAAAACATGGAGGACCTCATTGAAGAGATTTTTGAGGAAACGGTATGTCTCATTCTTGCTGGGGTCGAGGGGTCCCAGGTAGCCATTGACTGGATGTGTTCCCTGGTAACACTGGGTAAGAAGGTCAGGTCGACTGAGGCCCCAGGAATAGGTGTGACCTGTGAGGGATAAGGTTATAGAAATCTGTAGAATTCAAAGTGAAAACAACTGAATTCTCTTAAATCCAAAATCAGACTGGATGCAGCATACTTTTGGCATTTTAGAACCAGAATTCTACAAAACATAGATTTTTCCACCCATATAAGGCCAAAAAAGAAATATGTGTGTTTCCTGTTTCTACTGGGGGTCGGCAGGTAGCCAATTTTTTTAATTTTTATTACTACGCTTATATAGAGCAGGACTTCTGACTTTTAACATTGCTCATCACTAAATGCCAATAAAAACTTTAGGGAAGGCACAAAAATCTAGGGTTGGTAAGGAAATCGGAAACACACATTTTTTTTCTTGGCCTTTACAGTTGTTTCTGTTATTATGAATTCATTCTCCTATTAATCACATAAACGATTGATGTCCCAAAACTTTGACAGTTACAACTTTGAATCTAGCAGTGACCTCTTTCCTTCACACTTTTCCTTGTAAAGCTGAATTCATTTATATCTGTAAACCAGAGGCCCAGAGGGCCTGTATCGCTCACCTGGATAATAAAGCAACCATGGGAAATTATTCTTATTACATAAAATCCCTCCAATGGTACAGTAGAAGAAGGATTTTAAAGGTTTTAACTCTTTATTTCCCCTATTTGGCCCGGCAACTCTACTCCTAGGGGGTCCACACCCACCAATTATACAACATTGAGTCCCCTTGATCACCCAACAATGCTCCAGACCAAATTGGGATGAAATCCCTGAATCTCCATGGTAGAAGAAGGATTTTAAAGGTTTTACCTCTATTTCCCCTATTGGGACCCACCCCTCTGCCCCCAAGGGGGCCACATCCACAGTTTATACAAAATTGAGTCTCCTAATGGCCTAAGGATGCTCCAGACCAAATTTAGTCCAAATCTACTGGGCCATTTAGTACAAGTAGCACTTTAAAGCATAGTTCTTTGTTCAAGCTGATTGTCTAAATTTAAATTGCAGCATTACAATATTTCTGAAACCCCTTTTGAAGAAATTGGGTTTTAGCCAACATGGTGAAAATTGGATTCAAAGAAAATATCACATTTTTTTCTATTTAGATTTATTCCTAGAAACGAAGGAATAGATTGACGTATGATTTTGATGAGGGTTATTCAAAGCTCCATCCCACAACTGAGGCGCGATGTATATTGATTTAGATGGAACAATAAATGAAGCTCCGTCAGCCCTTCCTTTCATGTTGTCATAATGATGCAAAATCTTCTCCGTACATGTAGCGGTTTTATTGATCACTTGAACAAAAGCTGAGGAAACAGAATAACAAACAAATGCAGGAAGTTCCTTGTTCTTTAATAACTTCCATCTTCAATCGAATTAACAGACTTTCGAGTGTGGCTCTATGCAATGACAACTGGCAATTCTGTATAATACATTTTTCAAAACTGACGAACACCATCTTCACTTTGGAATATAATTGAAACAAATCTAACTGTTTCTGCCTTTTCTGCTATAATTGGAAATTATTTAACTCTTTCATTGTCACAAAACATTTAACGTTGGCCAAAGACAAAAGCATATTTTGTTTTATTTATGGTACATTTATGGTCCTGCGTCATGACTCCCTTGTACTTTAAGGTAAAAACATTTAACATGAAACACCTGCCCGTTGGTGACACTGGAGCTGTGGTGACACCTGCCCGATTGGGGACACTGGAGCTGTGGTGACACCTGCCGGATTGGGAACACTGGAGCTGTGGTGACACCTGCCCACTGGTGACACTGGAGCTGTGATGTAAAAGACAAAAGCATATTTTGTTTTATTTATGGTACATTTATGGTTCTGCGTCATGACTCCCTTGTACTTTAAGGTAAAAACATTTAACATGAAACAACTGCCCGTTGGTGACACTGGAGCTGTGGTGACCCCTTCCCGATTGGGGACACCGGAGCTGTCGTGACACCTGCCCGATTGGTGACACTGAAGCTGTGGTGACACCTGCCCGATTGGTGACACTGGGGCTGTGGTGACACCTGCCCAATTGGTGACACTGGAGCTGTGGTGACACCTTCCCGATTGGGGACACCGGAGCTGTAGTGACACCTGCCCGATTGGTGACACTGGAGCTGTGGTGACACCTGCCGGATTGGGAACACTGGAGCTGTGGTGACACCTTCCCGATTGGGGACACAGGAGCTGTAGTGACACCTGCCCAATTGGTGACACTGGAGCTGTGGTGACACCTGCCGGATTGGGAACACTGGAGCTGTGGTGACACCTGCCCAATTGGGGACACTGGAGCTGTGGTGACACCTGCCCGATTGGCGACACTGAAGCTGTGGTGACACCTGCCCGATTGGGGACCCTGGAGCTGTGGTGACACCTTCCCCAATGGTGACGCTGGAGCTGTGGTGACACCTGCCCGATTGGGGACACTGGAGCTGTGGTGACACCGACCCCAATGGTGAGACTGGAGCTGTGGTGACACCTGCCCGATTGGTGACACTGGAGCTGTGGTGACACCTGCCTGATTGGGGACACTGGAGCTGTGGTGACACCGCCCCAAGTGGTGACACTGGAGCTGTGGTGACACCTGACCATTGGTGACACTGGAGCTGTGGTGACACCGACCCCAATGGTGGGACTGGAGCTGTGGTGACACCTGCCCGATTGGTGACCCTGGAGCTGTGGTGACACCTGCCCGATTGGGGAAACTGGAGCTGTGGTGCCACCGACCCCAATTGTGAGACTGGAGCTGTGGTGACACCTGCCCCATTGGTGAGACTGGAGCTGTGGTGACACCTGCCCCATTGGTGACACTGGAGCTGTGGTGACACCCGACCACTGGTGACACTGGAGCTGTGGTGACACCTGCACAATTGGGGACACTGGAGCTGTGGTGACACCTTCCCCAATGGTGTCACTGGAGCTGTGGTGACACCTGCCCTATTGGTGACACTGGAGCTGTGGTGACACTGGAGCTTTGGTGACACCTGCCCACGGAACACTGGAGCTGTGGTGACACCTGCCCAATTGGTGACACTGGAGCTGTGGTGACACCGGCCCCAATGGTGTCACTGGAGCTGTGGTGACACCTGCCTGATTGGGGACACTGGAGCTGTGGTGACACCTTCCTCAATGGTGACACTGGAGCTGTGGTGACACCTGACCATTGGTGACACTGGAGCTGTGGTGACACCGGCCCCAATGGTGAGACTGGAGCTGTGGTGAGACCTGCCCGATTGGTGACACTGGAGCTGTTGTGGCACCTGCCCAACGGTGACACTGGAGCTGTGGTGACACCTGCTCGATTGGTGACACTGGCGCTGTGGTGACACCTGCCCGATTGGTGACCCTGGAGCTGTGGTGACACCTGCCCGATTGGCGACACTGGAGCTGTGGTGACACCTGCCCGATTGGGGACCCTGGAGCTGTGGTGACACCGACCCCAATGGGGACACTGGAGCTGTGGTGACACCTGCTCAATGGTGACTCTGGAGCTGTGGTGACACCTGCCCGATTGGGGACCCTGGAGCTGTGGTGACACCGACCCCAATGGTGAGACTGGAGCTGAGGTGACACCTGCCCGATTGGTGACACTGGGGCTGTGGTGACACCTGCCCGATTGGTGACACTGAAGCTGTGGTGACACCTGCCCGATTGGTGACACTGGAGCTGTGGTGACACTGGAGCTTTGGTGACACCTGCCCACTGGTGACACTGGAGAAGTGGTCACACCTGCCCACTGGTGACACTGGAGCTGTGATGTAATACTATCAAATTCCAATATGGTGCTAAAAATTCAAGTTTCGGTCCAAATTGAGAAAGTAAATTCTGTTTACGTTTTTGTTTTGTTGTTGACGCAATTCTTTTAAAATGAAATATGTTTGTAAATGTAACATAGATTTAAGATATTTTAGCTACTTACTTGTTATTTTGAGGATCCGCTATATAGTTAAAAGCTATACCACTTTGATCAATTCACTATTTGACAATGGTGCATTATCAAGTTATCAAGGGAAGAAGAGATCTTCTCTAAACAACAGACCACCATTTTAAATATCTGTATCCAACAGATCTTCACACCTTCAATCCAACTGACTTTACTGAATCAGCATCAGAATATGGGATTTGAGTTAGAATATGCATTCGCTCTTGAATTTTCGCAAATTTTTATTTCTTTTTGAAAACAAGAAGAATTACAACTAAAAAATACCATTTTTTGTACATTATTATACACATGTTTTTGTAAAAGTGAACTTAACCAGGTCAAAACCAGAACTTTAAAAGTTGATTTGCCCTACTGACAGTTCTTTATGATAACTTGTCTAAAAATACTGCACAAATAGAAAAAAATGTTTTTACTAGGTGCATGAACCGGCAGACGACTGATCCTTAGATCTGAGAAGTCACGTTTCTGAAATGATAGCATTGCAATATAAGCCGGCAATGTGACACATTAGGTTCCTTTACTCAGTAAAAAGGTTAAATCCTGATCCTTTGTGTTGTGTCTCTTGTGACATCTGCTAAGTACCGGACGTAATGCACAACACGGGGCGGACTAGGGTTATGTGAATAACAAGTTAACTTGTACGTCATTGGGGTGAAAGGTTTTGTAAAAGAATTGAGGAAGGATCCGGTTAGATTGCCAATTTAAGTACAATTAGCCTGTGTAAACTGTCCAGCGACGACGCGTGGGTCACGGCAGGTTCAGTCAGCCAGACTACCTTCGGCCCGTAATGTTACATTATTCAGGAGAAAAAAATCAAATGTGCACAACTTCACAAGGAGTGTTACATCCCACATCTTTGATGAAATGCTACAACTGTGAAATACCTCCAAGTCAACAGACAAGTGACTTTTGAACACATAGTGGAAAAGAAAAGGTTCTGACATTTCAACAAAAAGTTGAACATGTTCAATTGTTGTTTTGTTCTGAGGTGGCTTTCAGAAGGATAGTTACTGTAAACACAGGCACTAATCAGATAATACTACCCAACATAGCACAAACATTGCAGTGCGAACAACCTCGGTAAATAGCTCTAGAAACTGTAACAATGATTCATTACCAACCAGAAGTAAAGGGACAGACATAACCATAAGCTATACTTAGTTCGTTGCTAGGCGCTCACTAACAAGATCTGAAGACAACATCATCAATGTCGTCATTTTTCTTTCTCTTTGTAAAACTACAAAACTGAACATGGTTTTGAATTAGGGAACTTATAACACCACATTGAAAGACAATGTAGAATTAGTATAGATATCCATGTTGTTTCTGAAATAGTGCTCAATTTACTTTCAAACATTCCAAGTACTTTCCTTAGTCGTCCTGACCTTAGTCGTCCTGACAATGTGTATTTTTCTACAGTCAGAGGTTCAATTAGTCCCTACCACTGCTAGACACAGAGTTTGTCCCTAACTAGCTCTTTCCAAGCTCAGAATTATTATTCAATATTCCTATTTTGTCAGATAACAAGTTTTCTCCATCTTTCCAAAGACATGTAGTTTTCCTGACTCTGTCAGACATTGTTTTTCCCTGCCAGACATTGTTTTTCCCTGCAGTCAGCAGACCTTGAGCATAATTGTCCCTATTTTTGTAAGACATCAAAATCTCTCTTTCATCAAGTTTTTCCCAACCTCTTTGTCAGACATCGACTTTCTTTGTCAGACTTTTAGCTGTAATACCCATTTTCTATCAAACATGAAGTTTGTCCCTGTTTCTGTCAGGCACAGTTTCTCCATACGGTTGCCCCTACCTTGAGTTAATGCCCCTGCATATGTCTTTCAAAGATTGAGTTTGCCCCTACCTTGTCAGACCATGAGTTGTAATGCCCCCGTGTCTTTCAAACATTGAGTTTACCCATACCTTGTCAGACCATGAGTTGTAATGCCCCTGTGTCTTTCAAACATTGAGTTTGCCCCTACCTTGTCACACCTTAAGTTGTAATGCCCCTGTGTCTTTCAAACATTGAGTTTACCCTTACCTTGTCAGACCATGAGTTGTAATGCCCCTGTGTCTTTCAAACATTGAGTTTACCCTTACCTTGTCAGACCATGAGTTGAAATGCCCCTGTGTCTTTCAAACATTGAGTTTGCCCCTACCTTGTCAGAACTTAAGTTGTAATGCCCCTGTGTCTTTCAAACATTGTCATGCACTGTGTTTGTCCCTGACTTTGTCATACAAAGAAGTCCCCCCTAAAACTATCATGCAATTGTGTATGTTGAAATTTTTCCTAACTTTGCCACATTGGGTTTTTGTATGACCCTTAATTTAATTACTATGACATTCACCAGTAATAAGTGTAACATATGTCTGAACAAACAAACTGTCAAGGACAGGTTATACAGGTTCAAGTCTCCATTATAAAAGAACAATGCACTTTCTTGTGACTACTGGTGATCTGTCAATCATTACTATCAGTCATACCTATGCTATTTATCCCATTGACTCTGAAAATCATTTTCTCACAAAACACAATTTATTATCTACTTTCCCTCAACATAAATACATTTTTACATGCAAAAGTATTGAGTAAATTCAGGTTCCAATAAAGTGAAGCCAAGCATTTATTTATTTATCTCCTTCAGAATTGTATGACTTTCATGGGAAATAATGATTGAAAAAAAAATCAACTTTTAAAGTCTGATGCAGGAAACATGGAAAAATATAGACACTTTTTTAACGATTTTTTTTGTATTTTTTTTTACTTCTGCCTCACTTAGATGTACATCGAATATTTCCATTTGAAAAAAATTGTATATCATTACGTTGATAACATACAGAAAAGCAATAATTTCTGGATGGTATCAAGATAGGACTGACCGGGACTGTTGCCTTGTCTGTGTCCCTCAGTCTAATGAAGACATATGCTAGCTTGTAATCCAATAATGATGTAACTCGATATGAAAATTCCAGCACCATACTTCCCTCCAGTTGTCCGCTAGCAATTTATAAAATTCTCCATATATCCTGTGTTGCAGGTGTTTGACTTTTTCGTTTAAAAACACATTTCAGATTTACCATGGATTGACTGAGACATTTCTCTTATATTACTCTTTGTGGAGTTGACCCCTGGTCAGAATTTGACAGATATTTCAGAAGTTATAGCTAGTTTTATACAATGAAAAATATAAAACATGTACATAGTCACAGTTTAAACATGAATACAGGACCATCTTCATCCAAAAATTGTCTACTGTATAGCGGTTACATATCGCGGGAGGTTATAATTTTCCCTATATTCAAGCTTTGACTAATATCTGTGAATGCTAAACATCAGGGAAATTATCAAAAATGTTAACCACTTTTACGGACCTTATCACAACATGTTGAAAATACTTATAACCCAACGCTGTTATGTAAGCTTAAATGAACTCAAATAAGATTATCACCACTCCTACAAAGGTACATACACATTTGATTTTCTTTTGAGTGAAGTCACTAGCGGATGACAACAATCGGGATCAGTGTTTTCAAACGGTTTACTTGTAATTTGAGATTTAACCCTTAAATGATGACACTCAAGTACGTTGCATGACACATGGGATTTGGGTGCACAGCAAAATGTAACCCCCGCGAATATGTACTGAATACGAAACTGCAAATTATTGACCCCGCAAATTTAAACCGCAATACAGTACTAAGTGATATTGTATGGAACTTCTATTAAAGGGACAGTTTTGGGATTATTATTTTTTTATAATCTTGTCACAAATTTCTTTATGATTGTGTAATGATGATAGGTTTCCATGTCAGTAGACCTTATATGTGTATATATATATACATCTTCACATAATGGGTCGGGTATCTCATTTAAGATTTAAAGCCCTTTTTATGTATCAATATTGTCTATCCACATGACGAGGAAATGCAGTCATATGGCCGAGTGAAACGTCCACTGGGTTTTAGCTGGCCATACTACTTCCGCCTCAAGCATTTATCATTAACTCCTAAGTACCATTTTCCTATAGACACCATTTACTGGGGATTTTCCTGAGTTGTGCACCAGTTTGATAAAACTAAAGGTATGAATTACTATATCAGAGAACCTTTTGTCATTTAGCATTTCTTAACTGATTTGTGACTCTTGAAATAAATAATTCATTCATTCAATAGAATGTAATGTAGTCAAAAATATTGATAAAATATGAAGAATTTTACATAAAAGTGATCCATGATAAAAATGGCTTTGGAGAGTTACCACAAAATGATATGCATTACAGGAAGTGTTAAAAGGCAACAACAGATTCAGCCAACTAAAACTGACCAACTCTTACATTATAAACCCTATACAAACAGAAATAAGAACTGTTTGCATAAACTTAGCTGTACATATCAACCAGGACTGAGAATCTAGACAGACATTCATGTGACTCTTATCATCAGTGGTGTCGTTATCTTAAACAGTTCAGAACGTTTACGCTTTTGTATTGGTGAAAATATTAAGGTAAATGGAGTATTCATTAAAATACGTGTTTTACATAATGAGAAAATCCCCAGGGATTTTGAAACAATAACTTGAATACTGACAAAATCTTTTTGAATTTTCTCCTTTCCTGATTTGAAATTTTCGGAATTTAAAAAACACTTGGAACTTATTTCATTGGCCAATCTTATGATGTCACTTAGTGACAATGGTTTTCAACCTCATCTTCCATTGTGATGTCATTGATTATAGCAATTGTTTCTCTGAAAGAAAACAGGAATATCGTATTCCCAAGAGAAACACACAGTTTTCTGGATATAATACCTGTCTAGATATAATACCTGTCTGTCTATAGATATAATACCTGTCTAGATATAACACCTGTCTAGATATAATACCTGTCTAGATATAATACCTGAACATTTTGGGAGAAAACCATCCCTAAACTCATGATAGTAAGTTGATTATCATGTTTATCAAACTCTAATTAAAATTAATTCAATAACTTACTCATGTTACATAAACACGATAACCAACCACCACTCGTTGTGGAACCTCTGTGTCTCTGCTCTGATGGGAAAAATAATTCAAACCTAAGGTCTATTGTTTGAGGAACAATGTGTTCTGAATAACAAAATCAACCCTTGTCATTTACCTGCACCTGGCGCCAGAATATTAGGTGAAATGCGTACAGCAAGTTGTGAATAGATTATCAGACAACATTACATAACTATAATGATACCTGTCATACAGTTTCATTTCAATCCAGGTATTTATTTTGCGGAAGACCATTCAGAGTACTAGTGCTACCATGCACCTGGTTCTCATTAGCTGAACATTTTGTACAAAAGTTTTATTCAGGAGAAAACATTGAATTCCTACCCTGTAATACGGTTTGATACTATTTTCTCACAACATAACAAACTAGATTTACCTTGAAGCACTGGCTTCACGGAAACCCCTGCACCCAACATATCTGTTTCTATATGGTATTGTTGATGTGATGATAGATTGATTACACATTATATTAGATCTAAACTAACATATTTATTCAACATTTCCTACAAACGGAATATTTCCAAAGTTATAAACTTCCTGAAAGCTATGTTATGCTGCATTTAAAATATTTGGTACTTGAGACCAAGGTCAAATACTTGCTCAATGACCTTATAAACCTCATTACATTCCATGACACACCACCTGACAATGATGTACCTCCACATCAAGTTGAAGTCATATTGATTTCACAATTTTATTACGAGACATATTGCTTGACCATTAAGTACCTTTACAGTAAGTCTGAAGTCCATAATGAAACAGAAGCCAAGGTATGATATAGAAATCTGGGTAACACTTTATTCTAGTACTTGGGGTCCAGGTCAAATGTCAAAAAGAAGTCAATGTGACCTCATTTTAGTACACGACACACCAAATTCCTGTGCCTATGTGCAAAGTGCTTACGAAACATGTATTACATGTTTTAGTAATTGAGGTCAATGTCAAAGGTCAAATAGAGATGGCACACCTTCCTTTACACATCAGTGAGCCCACTCGATCCAAGGATGCTCCAGATTGAATCTGGTAGAAATGCTTTAATCCATACAGAAGGAGGAAGGAGAAAGTTTTTAACATTTACCTCACCTAAATAGGCCACACCTTTCTGCCCCAGGGGTGGGGGGGGGGGGAACAGCAACAACCTCCTTTTATACGACATTGAGTCCAATTGTCTAAAGAACAAACAGTACAGGTCAGATCTGGATAACTTCTCCAAGCCTATCACCTGAATTGGACATTCATAGAATCTTAGAAACTCTTGCCTTATTTGTATTGTACTCACCTGGTGTGTCAAACTCGGGCATGATCCGGATCCCACGCATCCTACCATACTCAATTATCTCATCCAGGTCTTCATGAGTGTAGACAAAAGTAGGATGGTACGCTCCCTGAAAAATTGGAGAGAAACAGTTTAGTGTTACTTTATTTCTCCTACCACATGGTCATTGACCCAAGTGACAGCCAATTAATCATCTGTTACAATATTCAATAGGAAGGTGGGAAAGAAAAGTTACACGTTTAACTAACAACAAAATCATCTTCTGTTAATTGCAATGACAACTTTGACACAAGAGAGAGAAAAGTGTATATTTTAACGATGTCAAATTTGTATGATTTCTCTCACCTGGCTCCAGTTTTACAAACGTTCGGGAATAAATTATTTAAGTTCATGAAACTCAAATAATGCTTTTAAATGGACAAAATTTTGTTTATGTATAATTATATGCTTTTCAAGCAGATGCCTTCCATAAGTCCCCACTGATCGTTAAAAAAATATCCAATTAAGCACTACATATTCCATCATTACAAGTTTTCGACATATTTAATTAATTATCAAAATTTTGTTTCTTTGTTTTTTAGTTTTGTTTTTCAAATAATTGCAATTTCCAGCTAGGAGATGCTTTTTATTATGCCATTGTTAAAAGCACAATTCTATAATATACGGGAGTGGGATATCCAACGTCTGTGCAAAGAGTTCTGCAAAGGTCTGTGTTACCGTGCAGACAGATTCCACAAGGAATACACGCGTTCGGCCATACTAATTTGTTTTTATTGAGTAAATAAATGGTTAATTTGTCATCATTTTAAACATTCTGTGTCGGCTTGAAACATCAATGAAAGCAGTATCTACTACAGATACAAGAAATGAAAAACAAATCATTACAGAATGACAGACCCAGAGCTACATAGGTAAACATTACAGAATGACAGACCAGAGCTACATAGGTAAACATTACAGAATGGCAGACCCAGAGCTACATAGGTAAACATTAAAGAATGACAGACACAGAGCTACATAGGTAAACATTACAGAATGGCAGACCCAGAGCTACATAGGTAAACATTACAAAATGACAGACCCAGAGCTACATAGGTAAACAATACAGAATGACAGACCCAGAGCTACATAGGGAAACATTACAGAATGACAGACCCATAGCTACATAGGTAAACATTACAGAATGACATACCCAGAGCTACATAGGTAAACATTACAGACTGACAGACCCAGAGCTACATAGGTAAACATAACAGAATGACAGACCCAGAGCTACATAGGAAAACATAACAGAATGACAGACCCAGAGCTACATAGGTAATCATCACAGAATGACAGACCCAGAGCTACATAGGAAATCATTACAGAATGACAGACCCAGAGCGACATAGGTAAACATTACAGAATGACAGACCAGAGCTACATAGGTAAACATTACAGAATGAAAGACCCAGAGCTACATAGGTAAACATTACAAAATGACAGACCCAGAGCTACATAGGTAATCATCACAGAATGACAGACCCAGAGCTACATAGGTAGTCATTACAGAATGACAGACCCAGAGCTACATATGTAATCATTACAGGATGACAGACCCAGAGCTACATAGGAAAACATAACAGAATGACAGACCCAGAGCTACATAGGTAGTCATTACAGAATGACAGACCCAGAGCTACAAAGGTAAGCATTACAGAATGACAGACCCAGAGCTACAAAGGTAAGCATTACAGAATGACAGACCCAGAGCTACAAAGGTAAGCATTACAGAATGACAGACCCAGAGCTACATATGTAATCATTACAGGATGACAGACCCAGAGCTACATAGGTAAACGTTACAGGATGACAGACCCAGAGCTACATAGGAAAACATAACAGAATGACAGACCCAGAGCTACATAGGAAAACATAACAGAATGACAGACCCAGAGCTACATAGGGAAACATTACAGAATGACAGACCCATAGCTACATAGGTAAACATTACAGAATGACAGCCCCAGAGCTACATAGGTAAACATTACAGAATGAAAGACCCAGAGCTACATAGGTAAACATTACGGAATGACAGACCCAGAGCTACATAGGTAAACATCACAGAATGACAGACCCACAGCTACATAGGTAAACATTACAGAATGACAGACACAGAGCTACATAGGTAAACATTACAGAATGACAGACCAGAGCTACATAGGTAAACATTACAGAATGACAGACCCAGAGCTACATATGTAAACAATCTACCAGCCGACTGTGAAACGTTGCCGTAGAACTAGTACTGATTTCAATTACCCGAGTCAGTTGATGTAAGGTTTAAGCACGGATGAGTAAATAGCTATTGATTAGGCTTTAGAAGCAAGTCTGAAGGTCAAAAATCCTGTCAAGGTCAATCGGGAGTCTAAATTGATCACTCTGACGCGACTTGGACATGACCAAACATCCACGGCATTAATTGTACTTGTGAATCTCTGGTTGCCTGCCCATTAGAGTCCCTCTGTGGTCTTATTACACAATGGAGATGGATCCAACATCAGCGATAATTGTTGCTGTTTTACATTCATATATGCGGGCGAGTACGATAATTGAATGGAATCTATCACTTTTGTACACAGAAACACCAAGTACACGATGCATTGTTTGACAGCACAACTCCACAAAATATTTTGATAAACGAGCCCATACCACCTACAATTATAGCATCATATTGTAGTTTATATAAATGTCTCCTCTTACATACACAGCATCCTCCGGAAATCTATCATTTACTATAGCAACAGGAGTAATATGGCTTTTATGGTACACAGACTTCGATGTTACAGCAAACACAGAGACTGGACTAAGTTGGAGAGCTTGATTTTCCTTTTATATATATACAACACTTCTAGTAAAGAGTTTAGCATGGATATTTAAAATCAATTGAAAAACATCTTGTTTGTTTACAGGAGTTTTCTTTTGACATGACTTTTATGAAAGGCGTTTTATGAATTCTTCATTAAAGTGAGCCTCTGCCGAGCTAAAACAAAAAAATTGTTAGGATTTCATCACTGAAATAATATTTCTGGAAAAAAAATCGACATTTTTCCAAGTCAGTCCTGTAGTCTGTAATATTCAGAAATCTTGGCTCTACATCAATTTTTTCCCATTTTGATGTCAAAATATAATCCGGAAATCTGTGATTATCTTATTGATTATTATTTTATGATGTCACAGTGGGTCTTATTACCTATATTAACACGCAAAAAATGTGTCGTGGATGTATTCGCTGAATATCATGACAATCATGGGATAAACCAAATTATACTTGTCAATTATACCAGCCTTATTTTGTAACTATAACACTTGTGTTTCTGACTACAGAACTTTAACACATAAAACAACTTTACCACTGCTGGGTAACACAGTACTTGGCTGAGCTCCTAGCATGGACGTTGGATCTCCCACCCCCCAAATGTTACCACTGTGTTTTTGTCATTGCTCTTTATATATCCTGAATCACATACACTTCTAACATGACTTCTGTCAAATTCAGAACTTTTTTAACTGACTTTTTTTAGAGTTTAAAGTCTCTTCTTTTTGTAGAATTTTAAAGACCAGTGCTGGCTATGTGGTGTAATTGCCTTCACCAATGCATAGCGATGTCATGTCAGACAAGGGAAAGGGATGGGATACATTAATACATAATGGAAAAACATCGGCTACCATTCGCAAGAACTTTTTATCATTTATCAGCACATGAATGCAGGTCAATAAGACGACATGAAGAAAATCCATCTGTTATAATCCAAGTTAATGGTTGAGTCACTCTTTGTAAGTTCCCTGAAATTTCCCTAAGTGTATGTTCGTATTAAAATTTGCCTGGACTATTAATATTGACTCAACTCACTGTTTCTTTTGTAATTATAATGAAAACTAATGGATACTGTCCCAATCAGAAAAATTTCAAATCAAAAGTTCCAGAATTGCAGTAAAGAACCATTTAGAGCCTAACTCAGCCCTATTGTCAATCTATACTACTGACATTTTGCTATGGATCACCTATATTTTGAAAAAATTAAATCAAAATGTCAGAAAGGATATTATGTTTTTCTTCCGTACTGTTTAGGGTGAATATGTTAGCCTTCCAGATCATCCTGTGTGGGTGTGTTCAGTAAACCATAAAAGCGTGTGCACGTTTTTCCATGTGTACACCCATTTCAAAAGCTAAGCTAGGGTAAGTAAGGCGTTGTTCAAATTGTTAAGGAAATCAATTTGATTCTTTGTGTGTTTTTGTTTTAATATGGCACAAAGACAAACTAGAAAACGGTTAAATGACGGTGAAATGAATAGGGGCATCGGAATGCTGCAAGCTAGCATGTCTCAACGTCAGGTTGCAGCAGCTAGACCTTGGGGTGTCTCAAAGTGTGGTGGCAAGATCTGGAATTGTTTTCAAACTAACGGAAACCCTTCCAGACGTCATGCTGGAGGTCATTTTAGGGCTACAACACAGCGCCAAGACTGACTTTTGCTCATACAGGCACAGCGTCACAGGTTCCAGACTGCCACAGCTTTAAGGATTGACCTCCTAAATGCTTCTGGTACCCGGGTAGCCACTCAGACAGTTAGGAACCGTCCTCATGATGCTGGTTTAAGGTCATGTAGACCAGCAATTTGAGTTCCCTTAACTGCCTGCCATATTAGGGACCGATTGGATTGGGCCCAAGTTCACAGCACTTGGACTCTTCAGGAATGGGAACCGGTTCTATTTACTGCCATGAAATCTTTGATGCCTACATCAGACCCTACCCTGGGGCTATCGGCCCTGTCTTCATCCTTATGGACGATAATGCTAGGCCACATATATATAGAGCAAGGGTGACTGAGCAGTATCTACAGCAAGAGACTATTCAACAAATGGATTGTCCAGCCCGCTCCCTGGATCTAAATCCCATCGAGCATGTGTGGGACATGCTGCAGACAGCTCTGTCTGCCAGAAATGTTCAGCCAAGAACGCTCTAGGACCTGGGAACACCTTTGGTAGCTCAGAGTGAAACGCTATCACACAAAACCGGATACGCAATCTCATTTGGGGCATGCGCAGACGTTGTGAAGCTGTAATTGATGCTCATGGGCATCACACTCGATACTAAAACAGTTTCTGTTTATTTAGGATGAGTTTTGTTCAATTCAAGTTTTTTAGTGAACACCTCATTGTTACCAATTTCAAGGGTAACCCTTTTCCTGTGGCTACGATTTTTGGAATTTTTGCATGCTGTTGAATTGAAAGAACAATCAACTTTTCAAAAATAATCTCGGTATAAACCAAATGAAATATTTTTATTTTCACATTTGCCCAAAAATAAAAGCGATCCTTAGCAAAATGTGATTAGTATATATTGTGGTCATTTTAGTGAATAGACAGATTTATCACTATTGCCAGTTCAGGTCTGCCTGACCACTTTAGTCAGTTGAGGTTATGGTCAGTCCAGTACGTACCTTGTCGCTGAGGTCGGGGTAGACTTTGCTCTGATATGGGAAGGACTGGTCATCGACGATGTGCCAATGTAATACATTCATCTTGTTTTGTGACATAGCCTCCTGAAAACATCAAAATACATATATTATATTACTGTTGTTCTGTGTCATAGAATTATATTAACCCTCCTGAAAACATCAAAATACATATATTATATTACTGTTGTTCTGTGTCATACCCTCCTGAAAACATCAAAATACATATATTATATTACTATTGTTCTGGTAGAGGTCGCAGTGCGAATGCAATGGTTAGCGGTGGCGCTTGCACAGCGATCGTATGGCGTTCTCTGAGATGAGGCTGCGTCTCTACCGCGCTTATACGGCGCTGTGACAACTCGATGCACGCAGTGGAAGCACCGTGAGAGTGCCATGAGAGCGCAGACAATCGCCAACTATTAACTCTGTAGGAACCCGGTGGAACACCATGGAGCGCCGTAGAAACGCGATGGTCGCTGTGAGAACACCGTGACATCGACATCCTCATGAAAAATGTCAATTTTTCCTGCGATCTCACAGCGCTCTGGGAAATTTAACAATGCTGTGCAATCGCAGTGGCAACGCGGCTAGGTGTGACAGGGCTTTAAGAATGGGTGATATATCAACTTATATGGTTAGAATGGGTGATATATCCACTGATATGGTTAGTAATTGATGCTCATGGGCATCACACTCGAATGTAAGTATGGGTGATACATCAACTGATATGGTTAGAATGGGTGATATATCAACTTATATTGTTCGAATGAGTGATATATCAACTGATATGGTTAGAATGGGTGATATATCAACTTATATGGTTCGAATGAGTGATATATCAACTGATATGGTTAGAATGGGTGATATATCAACTGATATGGTTAGATTGGTTAATATATCGACTGATATGGTTAGATTGGGTGATATATCAACTGATATGGTACATTTAAGTAAGCGTGATAGATCAACTGCTATGGTTAGAATGGGTGATATATCAACTGATATAGTTAGAATGGGTGATACTATATCAACTGATATGGTAAGAATGGGGGATACATCAACTGATATGGTTAGAATGGGCGATATATCAACTGATATGGTTAGAATGGGTGATATCTCAACTGATATGGTTAGAATGGGTGATACTTTATCAACTGATATGGTAAGAATGGGTGATACATCAACTAATATGGTTAGAATGGGTGATATATCAACTGATATTGTTAGAATGGGTGATATAATTACTGGTATGGTTAGAATGGGTGATATCAACTGATATGGTTAGAATGGGTAATATATCAACTGATATGGTACATGTAAGTATGGGTGATGCATCAACTGATATGGTTAGAATGGGTGATCTATCAACTGATATGGTACATGTAAGTAAGCGTGATACATCAACTGATATGGTTAGCATGGGTGATATATCAACTGATATGGTTAGCATGGGTGATATATCAACTGATATGGTTAGATTGGGAGATACTTTATCAACTGATATGGTAGGAATGGGTGATACATCAACTGATATGGTTAGAAGGGGTGATACTTTAACAAATGATTTGGCAAGAATGGGTGATACATCAACTGATATGGTTAGTATGGGCGATATATCAACTGATATGGTTAGAATGGGTGATATCTCAACTGATATGGTTAGATTGGGTGATATATCAACTGATATGGTTAGATTGGTTAATATATCGACTGATATGGTTAGATTGGGTGATATATCAACTGATATGGTACATTTAAGTAAGCGTGATAGATCAACTGCTATGGTTAGAATGGGTGATATATCAACTGATATTGTTAGAATGGGTGATATATCAACTGATATTGTTAGAATGGGTGATATATCAACTGATATTGTTAGAATGGGTGATATATCAACTGATATTGTTAGAATGGGTGATATATCAACTGATATAGTTAGAATGGGTGATACTATATCAACTGATATGGTTAGAATGGGTAATATATCAACTGATATGGTACATGTAAGTGTGGGTGATACATCAACTGATATGGTTAGAAGGGGTGATATATCAACTGATATGGTTAGAATTGGTGATATATCAACTTACATGGTTAGAATGAATGATATATCAACTGATATGGTTAGAATGGATGATACTTTATCAACTGATATGGTAAGAATGGGTGATATATCAACTGATATGGTCAGAATGGGTGATATATCAACTGATATGGTTATAATGGGTGATACTTTATCAACTGATATGGTAAGAATGGGTGATACATCAACTAATATGGTTAGAATGGGTGATATATCAACTTATATGGTTAGAATGGGTGATATATCCACTGATATGGTTAGATTGGGTGATATATCAACTGATATGGTTAGATTGGTTAATATATCGACTGATATGGTTAGATTGGGTGATATATCAACTGATATGGTACATTTAAGTAAGCGTGATAGATCAACTGCTATGGTTAGAATGGGTGATATATCAACTGATATTGTTAGAATGGGTGATATAATTACTGATATGGTTAGAATAGGTGATATCAACTGATATGGTTAGAATGGGTAATATATCAACTGATATGGTACATGTAAGTATGGGTAATACATCAACTGATATGGTTAGAATGGGTGATCTATCAACTGATATGGTACATGTAAGTAAGGGTGATACATCAACTGATATGGTTAGAATTGGTGATATATCAACTTATATGGTTCGAATGAGTGATATATCACCTGATATGGTTAGAATGGGTGATATATCAACAGATATGGTTAGAATGGGTGATACTATATCAACTGATATGGTTAGAATGGGTAATATATCAACTGATATGGTACATGTAAGTATGGGTGATCCAACAACTGATATGGTTAGAATGGGTGATATATCAACTGATATGGTCAGAATGGGTGATATATCAACTGATATGGTTAGTATGGTTGATATATCAACTGATATGGTTAGAATTTTAAGAACTGGACCTTAACATACACTAGCAGTGAGTGAGGTAGCAAATGAAACAAGGATAATGACATCATGGTTTTATGATACTGACAGTCACTTCTTGTTTAATGTTGAAGATTCACTCTCAGGAAGGTCATCTTCTAGAATCCAATTTCTGAGCACTCAGCACTTTCTACAACAAAGCCTTGGTCTATCAGAATTTTTAACAGAATCACAAATAAAGATTACCCCCACAATTATATTACAGTCATAACTGTATACAAATGGGATTTCCCTGCACCAGGTTTAATTCATCAGGATTTTCAATTTGACAAAAATGGAGATAGTTGTTTTAAAAAAGCTTGGGTCTTCACACTAGAGATTCACTGCCAGTGATAAAGCAGAAAGCCGACTGATACAGATTTTATAGTGTCGTCTTAGTGAAATTAGCCACCCAACAGAACGTGTTTTTTCTATTCAAAACAATCTGAAACCAATGTTATTTTTGTTTACATCCTACATGTGAAAATTTCAAAAAACTTCAAAACCTTTTAGCGTGCTGACATGCAAAATCCTGATTTGTTCTTCATTATGTCTTATCACACAAGATTTTTTTTCAGCATGTCCTTTTCAGGAAAACTGAATAAGATCAACCTCATTCTGGTCTGTCTATGCTGCTTTAATTAAATCAAATCAAGTCTTGAAAATACTTAGGAATCTGCAGTAATTGTATCTTGCATAATCAGTATCAATACTTCATAAAAAATAAATAAAAAAAAGTACCTTATAGGACAGTTGGTAGAGGATCAACCTTTTAAATATAAACTTTTTTACAAAAAATTATGAAACAAGTTATTTCAACTTATATTAATCACTGATGCTGGATAGCGCATAGTGGGGTCTGAATGTGGGAGGAAATTGGAGTACCTGAGAAAACCCTCGGGGTCAGGTAAGTGACCACATACTTTTAACTTCTGATTTGGGAATTGAACGCCGTCCACCTTGGTGAAAGGCAATAAGTGCATTATCCACTGCGCTATCCCAATTTCCATTTTAGGTTTGATCCCCAAAGGTTGCGGGATGTTAATGTGTCATTGAGCAAAACACTTAACCATTATTGGTCAACTCGACCTACCTAAAGCGGATGTTATATGATCTGGTTTGGGTATTTGGTGACTTCTCCGTGGTATTTAAGTGATGCTGTACTAAAAATGGGCTGTTGGTAATACAGACACATAACAAGCCTTAAACTTCTAAGAAAAACAAAGTATCCAGATACCTTCTGATTGGGGATACAGATATGATACGACACCGGAAGCTAAAATGATTGTTTCTCGCCTAAGTCATCTCTTCTCCAGTTTAAATTCTCTTTGTTCACATTCTCCCTCGTGTTTTGTGTAACATTATTATTTATTTTCTGTCTTGTTTATGTGTAACATAAATATACACTTTCTCCATAATTTATGGGTTAGCGTAATATTATTGACAAATAAACCTATTTCTTCCATAAAAATCTTGTGATGGAGTTCATGTCTACTTTGTAATACATTCACCATATGGGACATTTAAATCCCCTGCAAACTCATGAAATATGGTTATTTTCCTATTTTTATGGCAGATCATGAAAAATGAAATTGATCTTGTTTTTAAAAGCTGTTGTAAAAAATTGACATGATGCATCTGTATATACCAGCATAGTGGGATTGAACTGAGACATTGACTACTATAATACTCTCCACGGCCATTAGGTATCACCGTTATAAGGCATCAAGATTAAATATTTTATATCAATATCTCCTATATGCACAGTGTAGACTTTCCCTATTCTGTTGCAGCATGCCTCAGCACCATGTATAGCATTGCCTTGTAGAATATCAGCCTGTTTGTCCAGACTGCACCACAGAACGAATGTGGCCAGGATATTGTCAATAACATTTAGTAGGGGCACATTTCAGAAATTTACAGCGACATTCAAGACTTCCCAGTTTAGAATGTTATGGCTTAGATTTGTGACAGAAAATAGCCAGTCACAAATTTCAGTGTACCTAGTGACAGGACACTGGAAGCCGGATCTTATTGACCAAATATAGCCCCTCCCATTATAGCACCATTGTATAGATATTCATAAACTAATCTGATCTCAGTTTGAATTTGTAAAAAGCAATATCATTTTATTTTTGTAATGATGCAGGGCGAATAAAGAGGTTTCAATACTGACAAGGCAAAGTATTGCAAACAATCTCTAGTCCATTCTGCCCCCTCGACCCTTAGCCACTGAAAAACGGTAGTATATAAAATGAACAAAGGGCCATAACTCTGTTTATGAAGCACAAGACCTGATTTTAGTACACAACATGAATACACTCTGCCATAAAAAGAGGTACTATACTACCAGATTTGGCAACCGTTGATGACAGTATATTATAGATAACCCCCATATAAAGGGATACCAAATGAACAAAGCTCTACAAAAGGTAGGGTAGGAGACTAAATTTCATTATGTGACAATGCAATATCCCAAAAGTAACTAACAAACAAAATTTGCCAGGTATAAATGACAGTGTATATATTCATATTCAGAGAAAAACTTTGCCCATGTTATTGGCCGCTGTATAATATTTTCAGCCGATAAAAGGACTTAGAGCTTAAGAGGAATGTACTGAATATTGTCCGAAATAAGCAATGGATGGTACTTTAATATGTATCACTACAAATTTCAACCAGAGACAGCCCTTTTACATTTATGTAACATAAATTTCCTTATACAGCTCATTATATAGAGTGTTCCTTTCCTGTAAGGGTCTGATAACTGAGTCACACTCAAACCTGATAACGGCATGTACTTAAAGACTTAATGGTTCAAACTTATTCAGCTGTCAATTTTCATTCTCATTTATTTCCCCTATTTTTCTTGCTAATTAAGTTTAAAATGAATTATGAACTTTGTTCATTATACGTTTACAGAAAATAATGCATCACCCTGAATATACTTTAACTCATTCACCCCTGAAGACACATTTGAACTCGTCCAGTTTAAAGGTTGGAATAGTTAATTATGAAAATTCAGGGGTGAATAAGTTAACAAATAATGCATCACCCTAACAGACTGTGCTAGAAAGTTCTGTGCGGCAGCAGATTTAGTAATTAATTTAGCATATCCTAAAATAAAACTTGTGATCTGTGGACACCTGATAGTGTGGTCTTTTTGGTGGAAATTTCTGACATATCATTGGATATTTTTTTTCAGAATTATTCATCTTAAGAAACTATAGGCCGAGTTCAATCATCAACCACTTACTATAGTCGGGCTGTTACATCTAATCAATCTGATTAAAATCATATGTTACATGGCTTCGTTAACTTCGTACTACGCCTGAACATCTGAGTGTGCTGCGGTCAGGGTCACGTTCAGGTGACCTTTATATTTTATAAATACTCATTAAATTTTGATCAATCAGAGACCCTCTTTCAAAAGCGCGCTCGGATTTGTAACAAATATGGCGGATATTGATGAGAATGATGCGAAAGTTCTGAAGTTATTTGAGATTGATCGTCTGAAACCTGAATAGAAAAAGATGTTCAACGCTTTATTAGAGAAGAAAGACTGTATGGCGGTGTTGCCTACGCAATTATTACCCAATGGGTACGTTTTCCTTGGCGTCGTAGAAATGTCAGTTCCCGTCGCAAACTTTTGCCAGCGCACCTCTGATTGGTTCATCTAAAGGTCACTTGAACGTGACCCTGATCGCAGCACATTCAGATGTTCAGGCGTAGTACGAAGTTAACGAAGCCATGTAACATATGATTTTAATCAGATTGACATCTAATGGGCTTACACATGCTGATAAACAACAGCCAATCATTGCCTTGCTTTCGAACAATTACGCACATGCAGACGACTAGTTCCTACAGTCGGACCACAAATAAATGTGTAGGTTAAACCATAGTTGTCCTCCAGACATGCCCACCGTACCTTCTTGTTTCTTTACACATGCGCAATACACAAATCTTACAGGCGAGTTTAAGGATGATTGTACTCTAGTTAGACCATAGTCACTGTGGTCGATGATCTAACTCGATGATCTAACTAGGTTATAACTTCCAGATATATCTGAATCTCTTCCCATAATGCAGCTCAGCATTGGGGTCAATAAGGTATTAAGTTCATGTCATCAAAGTACACAATGGCCCTTTTTTAACCATCTATCAGTGTCTGTTTGAGCAAGCCAGCAACCATTCTGGTAAATATTTGAATAAGACAACGGTTAAATCATTGACTTTGCCCGACATCCTTGAACTAGAGTAATTAACTTCATTACTTTATTAATTATAGTGCTCTGGGTTTAACTCATTCACCCCTGAAGACACATTTGAACTCTTCCAGTTCAAAGGTTGGATTAGTTCATTATGAAATCTCAGGGGTGAATGAGTTAATGAGTGATCCCAGCTGAACAGCGTTCCTCCACAACACTGACAACAAGCCTTACATATACTCCTGAACCTTCAGTTATTTCTTTGCATCACTAACAATAAAATCGAATGAAATAAATATTTCAAAGTTGAAAGCAATCTAACATTAGCAGATTTGACCTTATATACGTACAGTATGCACATATAACACACACATACATAATGTAATATCACATTTAAACACGGAACTAAAAAATCAAACAACATTCAAAACTTCATTCTTTTCCAATCCCAGGGGTACAATTGTTGAGACAATAGCTTTTTTTTTTGTATCTCTGCACTTTTAAGGATGGACCAAAAAATATTCAAATGTACAAAAAAAAAGTGTTTTTTTCCCAGTCAGTTGAACAGAACTGCAAACAAATTAAACCTGTCTTAGAGACCTGCACAACTATCAACCCTATCACTGCCTGAAAAACTAGAAGCTCACAGGCCCACACGCAAACGGCAACCTAAGTCTTGCTTTTGCAAATTAAAAGCTGTCTGAAGTAAAGTGTCACTGGCAAAAGAAATAAAATTGAGTGACTATTAATAAATCCATAAACAAGCAAATACAGTGACTTTGTTTCTGATTTGTTATTTGTGAACTTCTCACTTAGATATTCTGAGTTGGTACAATTACTTAAGATTCTCGTCGTAAACAACTTACTGAGGAAGCTAACTCTAACTGTTTAATGAGCCGCTTGTTACCAGCTCAGTGTTTGGTCTAAATTACAATTATAACCAATGAAAATATTGGTGACATATAAGGCCTAGAAATCCAAGTAACCAAAATAGATCGGTAACATATCTTCTGTCTGCATCAGAAGAAAACCTTTCACTAAATGTATATCCCAGTTTATCTGAGAAGAATACAAGTTAAATCTCTTTGGGCCAGCTGACAGGCACTATACATGTATGTATCTGTGGCCCCTAAAACAACTACAGGAACAGTTACGCTTGATAGACATGTAGGTACACATGATGTTTGTCTACCTATAAAGTTTCAAAGAAATAAATAGATTGAAAAGTTATAAAGGACTTCGGCCAAATGGACGTACAGACAAGCTAATTTTAGTATAGACTTTGTTATAGGGGGATTGAATTGGTGACCAATTGTAAGGAATGACCACCTGCTAAAAAAGACCACCACTCATGACAGGTTTGGTTTGGTTTTATTTTGTTTAACGTCCCTTCAACAGCTAAGGACGTTTAAGGACATGCCTCCATGTGTGTTATGTATGCATTGCTTGTGTGTGTGCTGGAAGCAACATCTCATGATAGATTACCTCCCTTGACAGGCCAAACATTTTTAGCAGATGGGAAGATAGCCAGCGAACTTTTTTCTGGTCGTCATTTTTAAAATTCATGTTTAGAAGCAAGCCAGCGAACTTTTTTCTGGTCGTCATTTTTAAAATTCATGTTTAGAAGCAAACAGTAACTGCTATCTGACAGATAAAATGAATCCACAGACAGTTATCATGTTTTGGAATTCCTTGAACTACTCGATATTAGATAGGACAACAAATTCTTGGTGATACATGTATTTCAAAATTCAAAATATAGCTTAATTCTGCATCAATATTGCAGCACAACTGTGACAAACTATCAGGAATCAATAAATGTATACCTGTTATATAATATATAGAACAAATGATATATGATACAAGATTACCACAATATATAGCGGAGCAATAGACGCCAACAACATATGAGTGCAAGGAACATGCAGGTCACTAGTGACCAAAGGATGCTGACTATTAGTTTCATCGCTAATGATCCTTATATTTGAACTGTGCATATTGTTTCAACAACAGGACTTTCAAATGAAATTAAAGTAGTATACAGTTTCAAACAAAATGCAAAGTGTCATATTAAAAACACTTCTGATGCATATTTATAAAAAATGTATCAAAATATTTAAATGACATATAGACGGACAGATTGTTTGATAATATAATACGGTCCACTGTGCAAAGCCATATATTTTTTAGGATCTATATAATTTGTATCTGTTATACCATAAATAACTTGCAATCCAGTAGTGGAGGGCTAGTGATTGTAGATGGTTAGAAGCCTTAACCACAGCTTGGCCACCATGACTCCACTCCAGCTTGGGGTGGGGGATGGTCCAAAACACAAAACTTGGTTGAAGATTGCATTATAATTAACTCACTCACCCCTACATCATTAAAACTGGACTTGCCCAGTCTTATAGTAAGGTTCAAATGTGACGGGTTAATTTGGTAAAAATATGACCATAAATAGACCTTTTAGAATGATGACAATCACCGACGCCAAGACAGACTGAGGATTGGCCACACTTAACTTCATAGCAGAGATGTACTATTACTTAGATCATGGGATTGAATGAGATTTTGTTGTAATGCCACACAAATAATTTATCTACCCCATCCTTTTGTAATGGCCTGGAAATGACACCCTATGACCCATGAGGTCAGATTCCCTGGAGGATGTCTTTAATTTCTCAGTCCACGAAGCAGCGGTAAACAATTTTGACAGCTTTATGTCCTGGCATGATAAAAGGGGTACCATTAAATGCCATGATATAAAGTCCACTTTGTATGGTTATTGGTGCATCAACAAATTCTATATAAAAGCATATAGGTGACTATCAGGCTATTGATCCTCTGTATTTCTCACTTTCAATTTGTTATTCCGTACATAAAACATCCCGACATCACACGTGAAACCTAAATTTTATGTGGCCTACAATATCAGAGCAGTACAATTTCATTAATGCAAGTTCCAACTATAGTGTATACACAAACAGATTAGCTTCCATACTTGCCAATCTTTCAAAATTTTATTGTGGGGGATTTATGCAGCAAACTTCGTGAAATGCCTAGAAATAACTTGCGATTTCTCTACTCTATATGATAGAATAATAATGTAAAATTCCATATTTGTAGCTCTGATATGCAATAAATAAATTGAATTTGAGCACAACAGAAAGGCGATTGGAAATCAGCGTATTTCAAAAACACAAAATGATGATGAGAAATTGTGAATCTCCATCCAAAACTGAGAGGCAAATGGAAGCATGAGGCAATATTTTTTTTATAAATTAATTTTGATCTTTAATACTGTAATTTTCAAATGAGTTTAGAATCATATAATTTAGTTATAAGAATTAGTAGTGAAATTAAAAAGCACCTGAAAATGTTCTTGCCCAGTCTTATAGTAAGGTTCAAATGAACTGAGCTGCAAATGAAACACCCCCCCCCCCCCCCCCCCCCCCCCAAAAGGTTAACTCTTTTTTTAAGACTTTTGATCCCCGACTGATACAGTATCCTGTAAAAGCTTTTGAAGATTGCAGAAGCATTATAGGGCTACATATTTACGCTGATGTCAGTATTGCCTATCAACACCTAGCCAGCTGGAATTACGATGCATGGGAAGGCATTCAGCTACTGAAATACGTCAAACCATCTATTACAATACAAGATTGCACTTTACTTGGTTGTGTATATTGTTTTGTTCTGAAGGTATGGAACTGGCGCTGTGTAGTGCATTAGAATCTATCTACACTCAAGACAATTTGTCTTCCACATGTACAGCGTGGGGGAAAATCAAAACAGATTATTTCCTGGAAATCCGACATTTCTCTACACAATTACAGTCAACACACTTGCTCAGGTCTCCTTAAATCCACCTATTTTCAGAAAAATAATCTATTTGTAATTGAAATGCCGCGTAACATATATTTTTGGATTAGGATTTACTGCAAAGATTATTTTTTTGAAAATCAATTGCATACAAAGCTTACATTTAAATTCAAGAACTTTCAAGTAAATAACGCCAGTTTTTTAATAGAGATTAAAATTCTCCAATCCAATAAAAGAAACAGAAACAGTGAAAATTCTGTTGTTTCTAAACCCAAGATTGATTATAATGCCTGGGCCCACTTGTATAAAACATCTCAAAGTCTCAAGCAATGTATTGTCTATGGGAAATCTTAGACTTGAGGAAATCTCAAGAGTTGAGATGTTTATACAAGTGGACCCAGATACTTACTCTTATGTTTGTTTCCACTTCTTAAATATTTTCCTTCATTTTTTTTTTAATATCGACTTTATTAACATTTTTAATATTTTTAAATATTTGATTTAAGTCGTTTCTTATTGAAGAAAAGGAAATTTACCGAAGAAAAGGAAATACTAAAATTTCTACAATTCCTCATTTGAATGTTTTCTTTCCAGAGCAATACTAATCCTTACATAGCGGTTTTGCACAGAGAATGGGAAGGAGCCAACATAGATTTCTTGTCATGGTTGATATGATGAATTTGTCTGTCTGTCTCTCGTTCAGCCTCGAGGCGTGACAAAGCCGATTGCATTCATATCTTCCACACGAATCGTGGAAGTCTTCAGACAGAATCTAACGCCTTTTACTCACACTTAGGGTATTAATAATCGCCAATGTTTAGTTTAGATGGCTCATCAATTGATCCACAATCCAATAACCCTGTGTGTTACATTACACAGATCTCCTCTTGAGCCAAATCTCCACGGCATACTTTAATTCTGTTCTATCATAATAACATGCCATCATCACACTTCCCGAATACAAGACTAATATTCCTCTCCTTGATCATCCTAAACAAAGGAAAGCAACTCTATATACTCGAAATAATACAAATCATTCAATTGTCCTTTTTGTCCCCATAATATTCCATTCTTTCCAGTAACTCGTGGTCAAATTCCGGTATTTGTCTCTTCAAACAATTATATGTATGGTTATTGAGGTAATCTTAACTACCTCATTTTTTGACCTACGGAATAAGTCCCCAGGGGCTGGGATGGACTAAAGTGCCAATCCTGGTAGTATATATCTATCTGCCCCTTCATGTGCAGCAATTGTACATATGGTTATATATATAGTCACTCAGCCCTCTCCATGTTGTGACCTAGGGACTAAGTCCCCAGGTGTTGGGCCAGACCCTGGTATTCAATCTTGGTTGCATGACTGTCTTTGTCTCTTCATGCCAAGCTAGTAGCATATGATTATAGGGTTTGTATGACTATCACAACCATTTTCAAGTTACTACCAATTTTACGACCCGACCTCTCAGCCCCCTGGGGGATCAGCCCCTCTGTTCGTATATTTTTTAATCATCACCATCATCACCTGAGGAGTATTAATCAGGGCATGCTCATCATTTTGCATGTAACATTTTCAATGTCACTATAAGCGCAACAGATCATGTCTCCTGTTTATGTGAAATACCATACCCTGGAGTCTGTGTATCTCAGGCTGACTGTCTCACAATGTGAATGACAGGCAAGGTCAAAAGTTATAGACAGGGAAACAAATGTTCACACAGGTAACAGAAGAATCTGAGAAAGCGACCAAGATAAGGGAAAGTCCATTAAATATCCCGCCTGTACTAACCTAAGTTGACTGTATTTACCTGACCAACCTGGCTGAACTTACCTGGCTGGCCTCACTGTACTAACCGGTCACATTCAGAATGCAGACCTTTCATTTATATTGATACTGACAGAAAATCTCTAGGAACTCTTGTAGTTTAAACCAGTGATTCGTACCAAGAATGTTATTCCAAATAATGTACAATGACACAATTTCTCTCTATACAAGTTTTTCTTTCCTCTGATGACATTACCGCCATTTATATTCACATTAACTCCATTTTAATTGACATTAACCTCAACTGTATTGATGGTATCTCCATTTCTATTGACATTATCTCCCTTTATATTGACTTATCTCCCTTTATATTGACTTATCTCTCTTTATATTGACATCTTCATTTGTATCGACATTTATACCCCTTTATATTGGCATTATCTCTTTTTTTTGACATAATCTCTATTTGTATGACATTCATATCCCTTTATAATGACAGTATCTCCATTTATATTGACATCTTCATTTGTATTGACATTTCTACCCTTTTATTGTCAAATAAATGGAAATCATGTTAATACAATTGAAGGCAATATCAATGGAGATAATGTCAATATAAATGGATATCATGTTAATACAAGTGGAGATAATGTAAATGTTTGAGGTAATGTCAATATAAAGGGATATAGTGTCATACAAATGGAGATGTCAATATAAATGGAAATGTCAATACAAATGGAGATAATGTCAATAGAAATGGGGATAATGTCAATAGAAATGGAGATAATGTCAATATAAATGGGGATAATGTCAATAGAAATGGAGATAATGTCAATATGAATGGAGATCATGTTAATACAAGTAGAGATAATGTAAATGTTGGAGGTAATGTCAATATAAAGGGATAGTGTTATACAAATGGAAATGTCAATATAAATGGAAATGTCAATAGAAATGGAGATAATGTCAATATAAAGGGAGATAATGTCATACAAATAGAGAATATGTCAAAAAAATGGAGAATTTGTCCCCATTTGTATTGCCATTTTTTCTCTTTGTATTGACATTTATAATTTCCATTTCTATTGACATGATCTTCATTTTTTGACGTAACCTCCATTTGTATGACCTTCATATCCCTTTATAATGACATTATCTCCCTTTATATTGACCTCTTCATTTGTACCGATATTTCTACCCTTTTATATAGGCATTATCTCCGTTTTTTGACATAATCTCTATTTGTATGACATTATATCCCTTTATATTGACATTATATCCCTTTATATTGACATTATCTCCATTTCTATTGACATTTCCATTTATATTGACATTTCCATTTGTATGACACTTTATCCCTTTATATATTGACATTACCTACATTTACATTATTTCCACTTGTATTAACATCTCTCTTTGTATTGACGTTATCCTATTGTCATGACATTATCTTTTTCCTTCCAAGGCATACTCTCCTTCCTCATGATAATCTGTCACTTCCCATTACATTATTTTAATTCTCATGACATTATCTACTTTATCATAACAACAAATAACATGCCCCCTCTTCCTCACAGCATTTTCTCCCTCCCTTTAGTATTCTCTGTCCCCACGAGTTTCTCATTCCACATGGCATTTCTTTCCTTCCAATTAAAAGCACAGCCGAGCCTCAGACTAATCCATACCTAGGTCTCATTTCGCTACGTTTAGTCACAGTCTTAGAGACACGTATACCAATACATAAAAGTTTTCAAATGCAATACCACTGCAGGGATTCCTAATCAAATCCATAAATACTCTAAATTATTTTGATCTCTCCAACCAGGAAATCAATCAACCCCAAGTGCTTGCGTAATTAGTCTATAGTGTAACCTATCAGACTAAAACAGGAAAAGACCCACGGGATCTGTACCACTTACGTATCCAATATCATGAAGAGCACGACAGAACTTCAAATCGTTATTATGAGACTGGCTTATAGTCCCATATCGCCTTGATCAAAGTCCAAAACAAATCAATCTTATTCCCCAGCAACAAATTATGTCATAAAATCAATCCAGCCAAACGGAATTCATTTCTTAACCTTTGGTCTGTTCTGTAGTTTGAGCAATTTGAACATCCTTAGTAGCTTTACCAGTGAACTACAGGAGCATATAGTACTGACATCACTGCCTAAGGATTTGTTAGTTTGGGGTTGACCGTCCTAAAAACAGTCACGGCCATATGAAGACAGACTGCCTCAGGATACTTTAAAATCAAGACATCAATAAAAACTGGATACACTCATACAAAAAAAACAAAATCCCTATCATAAGTTGTCTTATTTGAATTGCATATTTTTGTCTGAATTTCTCAGACCTATGGAGACTGTTGTGGAATTGTTCACTTTATCAATCAATGACAATGTTACGTAGCAGTTAAATGTCTTCCCATTCTGAATATGCTGAATCCCCATTTTTTTTTAAGAAATTGCAATGTCTTCTGGAAAAAATTAATAAGAGGCCTAAGAGGTATCAATTGCTCACAAGTTTATCAACAGTTAAAACCCATGACCTGAGCATTCTACAAGTTGCATATCGTGATACAAGGCCTCACGGTTCTGTAGTAAAAGCTTCAGCACATTTCACTTTTGTGCAAATGAGAGTCCTTCTAGGTCAGTTATTGTAACACAACTAATCCCAAAAGTCCAAATATGAAGACTCTTGGCCGTTGGAAGATGTCATCCAGGATTTTTAGCGAATTTGACAAACATGGCCTTGAATGTTGGTCAAGATATTTAACACACTATCTGGTAGATCTTGACCCCTGCCATGTACAAACCCAATAGCATGCCCAGGAATTGTAGTTCTTGCAAAGATGAAGTTTCAGATGCATTGAAGAATTACTTTCAAAGTTCTGAATTTTACATCAAGCATTATACAATAATCTGTGTATGATTTACTATGTCATTACAAATATACAGGCTGTTACCCGTTACCTGACTAGAGTATTAAACACCTGATTTACTATGTCATTATACAGGCTGTTACCCGTTACCTGACTAGAGTATTTAACACCGTGCTTTATGACACAGACACACAAGTTGTGGATTTCTATATTAATTATGATATTGGATTTAGATAACATGGTCTGATAAATCCAACATTTAACCTTTGCATTCAGAATAGGCAAGTTCCAGACGCTAATTATCTGAGCTACATTCAGGTGACTTTTTGCTTCTTTAAATTGATAAATCTGCAAGCTCAGGTTATTTTTCCATTTTTTTCATTCAGATATAAATTTAAATTAACAATGTATGGAGGTTTCCGACTGATAACAGTAAAGTTCGGTCAAGATGATTAAAAATAATTTGAATAAATTTGATTTTCACAGAATGTTATTTTTTCACTCGGTTCATTAATCTTACAATGCATTTAGATCAACCAGGCTTAATCGGCTCTTTTGTTTGTTCCGGTTAGTGCTACTGAAGACTGATTAGTAGGAACCACGGCTTTACATGTCCGGGATAATATAGTTTTACCGCGTTTTCTTGATTGAAGTGGTACACGTGTCAATTAATATATGTTAATTGGAATTTACACTCCGAGAAAACAAATCGCATGTTGATTACACAAACACAACAACGGTATCGACTTAGCTTTGTTACGGTTTAAGCACATACTGAGGATAGTTAGCGATAATGTTTAATTCTCTCGTAAGATTAAATCTCGTTAAACTTGCTGATTACATTCCCTATAGTCTTCTGTTCGATAAACCATAAAAATTCAAAAACAGCGCTGTAAACAAATTCAATAGAAGAAAAAGCCATTCTCAGGAAGTTGGTTAGTGGAATTTGATGCTGCAATTGGGACAACACAAGGAAAATCATACATCATAATCAAGGGCATTCACTCCGAATTCAAGATAAACAATCCTCACTGGGGCTGCGTCAACTGGAAATGTGAAGATACTACAAGATTTGTAAATTGTACAAAAGTGATGCCATATGCAATAATTGGTTAACTCAGGGACCGAAGAGCATTAGACAACTGTATCATATCTCAAAAACTTACCAAGACATCAAAGATGGTGTCCTTGAAGAGGAAATGACGTGCGGTATCTAGGAGGATGCCTCGATGCGAGAAACGTGGGTAATCATTGATGACTGTGTCTCTGATGTAGAGCTGCAAAATCAGTAAGAAATGTTACGATTTCTACACATAGCAGTAATGGGTTATACTTAAGGGAAAAACTGTTCATTCTTTTACTGAAATCTCTCAAAATAAAGAATTCATCAAATTTAATTTTGCTACATTTCCTTTACATATTTAATATTGCTACATTTCCTTTACATATTTAATATTTGCTACATTTCCTTTACATATTTAATATTGCTACATTTCCTGTACATATCTAATATTGCTACATTTCCTTTAAACATATTTAATATTGCTACATTTCCTTTACATATTTAATATTGCTACAATTCCTTTACATATTTAAAGATCCCTGTCAAACTCCAGATAATTCCAATGTAGATTTTCGTACATATAGTAACCTCCCCTTAATGTCGTTCTGGATATTTCTAGCTCAATCAAGACATGGTTTTATCATTGGTTAGAAAAACAGTACAATGATTAGGGGCCCAGGGTTCAAGTCCTGGTCTGACTCCTTTGTATTTTTACACTCAAAACACTGCTGTTGCTTTGTTTTATGTTATCTCTATGATTTTGTCATTTAAGTTCCACATTGTATGGTTTTCTTTTCAGAAATGTTTAGCCAGTGGCAGTCGTACAGACAGTTTCCAGTGAATAGTTTTTTGGCAGTGATAAGGACCCATAGTATTTATCAGGTGTTAAAGAAAACAGAAATAAAACTAGAAATATGTCAGAATGACATGAAAGTCACCCCATCATTCTGTATGATCATTTTCCGATAAATCATTGACCAAGCTACAACGGATATATTTCCAACTGTCAATCAAAATGGTAATCAATGACCAGATGTAAATACATACACGCTGTTCAGGTTAGCTATGTCAACACATGGAATTAACAAGAAAGCATGTCGCAAATATAACGTTAGCGTTGACTTGAGGAACACCTTTCAGCAATTCTCCTTTGAAAAGAAAAGATCGGAATGTATTTGGCTGTTTTGAACCCATTAATATTTATTTTTCAAACTCAAACTTTTATCATTAACGGTTTCATTGTAAATTCCTGCCGGTTAATAGTATCACGCTACCTTGACTCGTTGCGGTACACAAACTTGCTAACTTCGCCACTTTACCCATGTCGCTTTGACACATTCCTACTGTCAAGATTAAAGACTTCAGCATGATTTTACCCAAGAACAACATTTTATCCACAGAGTGATAAATGCTATGCAATTCTTCATTATGTTTCCCCGACACGTGGTATTTATCAATTCACAACGTAACATCCTGAAAAGTTGGGCCTACTTTACTCCAGTTTATTTATCCGATTCTATTGTATAATATGACTTAAACTTGCAACTTTTTGTAATTGTAATTGTTAAATTGGCAATACAATACAATACAATTCAATGAAATTTAGCAGTTTATTGGTGCATATTTTAAAACATTTCTGAAAATCCTCGTAAAATTTAAGAGAAATGGTCGCGACCAAGGACAAGTTTTGGATTGTTCTTGAGAATCTTGTACAGTCCTTTCTTGACACTTCATTTTTCCTTAAAAAAGTGTGCACTATACGCAAATATTAACGGTAGTCATTCGTCAGACAAAAAATATCTAAATCAACCAATCGCAATTTATAATACGACAGTTTACCCCTTCGGGAACCTCAAAGGTGCCTGATTCATACTCGGAACATCTTTAGGATTTATTGAAATTCCTGTGTGAAATTTGGAACGCCTTTAGGTTTTATGATATTCCTGTTTAAAAAGGAAATTGATATCTGAGTTATCCAAGAGCTTGTAATTAGCGCCTGGTATATTCCGACAGAAGCAATACACTTAACAGCCCAAGACAACAGAGATCAAAATCTGGGACTGAAACCGAAATTAATAGCCCCCACTGGTGACTAAAAATTCAAAAGATATCGCAGATGAAGAGCTGCATTAAAGTGGCCGAAAGTTAAATGCTTCCTATGATCTGGTCCTGTAATCCGAGAATCATCTATCTTCAGGAAAATCTCATTGATACTACATTATTTCACCTAGAAACTCCACAGATTTGGTATCACATAGATCCTGTACTCAGGCTGGTGATGATTAAGTTACCGATCATTTCAAGCTCAAATCTTTTGGACCGATTTTAAATGAAATGAAGTCTGCAAAACTTACAGCATTTTTTGTTAATTTCATTGTACCTTTTGATGATAATCCAACAGATATACACATTTACCTTTCAGTTTTAATATGCAAGAAATGTTGTAGAACCTTAATTATGATTACATTTCTATCATTTACAGTGGAACCTGGACACTTAAATAATTCTCATAAAAAAGTCAGAAAAATGAAATTTGCATATTTAAATATCATGCACGAATATTAATCATTCAATTTGGGAAAAAAAGTAACTGTACAATACTTTTCTGAATTATGGAGGTCAAGATTCCTGAGGTTCCACGATATTCAAATGAACATGATCTACATTTTCAAACTTAATTATAAACAAAAAGCCCGAATCAAAATAGGTTAAAGGTCAATGAGGTCAATTGTCAAAGTTCAAAGCTATCATGTGTTTAACACACTGTCATGCTTGTGACCAATATCTCTACCAATATCTGAATGCTACAGGGCACAAAAGGGGTACATTGTTGTGTATGTTATAGTAACAGTAATATTTTATATTATAGTAACAGTAATATGTTTTTGACATACCTCTTCATTTGTGCCCTTGAAGACAAGCTGGCTGAAGGTTTCCAGGCCCCGCAGAGCACCCCAGACTTCATTTGCCCATAAAAAGGCTCCAGTACGTTTAATAAAAAGGTCATCTGAAAACAGCAACAAATAAACTGATAACCTGACTATCTGAGTTGATCCTTTCAAAACTTTCTATCTCTTCACAGCTAAAAAGGTTGACTTTTAGAAGTCTCTAAATTTCTAGCTACACAACGTCAATGTTGTATGTGGTAACTCAATTTTCAAGGAATTTAGTATTAATGGTATTTTTTTTCTATGAATTTGTTGTCATGATTATCAAAACAATCTGTATTCTGTTAGCTTGAAAAAGATTCAAAGAATGTATATGAGACAAAAGGAGAGAAAGCAAGAGACAGAGAACTTACATGATTCGTCCATTTTGTCATGGGGAAGTCTGGTGCAGGGTTGCCTGATCTTAATGTTGAGTTCATCAATGTAACCGGCTTGTGTGTGGACCTCATCCCCATATTTCTCATAAACATCCTCCAGACTAGAACCTTGGGCATGTTGCAAGTTGTCGTACGTGTCCTGAACACTGTCATACAGAATATAGTCTTTGTATCGCTCAATTGCCTTCTCGATGATGTCACAGGTCTCCTTGGAAATACGGAAGTGGAACTTTTCCCGGTCCAGCCGGAAGAGTTTTGTCTGCGACGTGATGTAATATTGCGGCATTGGCCACGGTTCACCTGTCGTTGCGTGTGGAGCACGCCTCACCTTTTGCTCCGGCATGACATACTGCTCGTAGTTGATGAGAAAGTCACTCCAGTCCCACATGATGCGCTGGCTGTCCTGTTTCTTCGGCTTGTTGACTTGTTGTTGATGCTGTTGCATCGGTGGAGGATTGTTGTTTATCACAGGCTGCCAATTCCTGTTGTTTTCCTGGAAATTGTTTTCCTGGTTATGCACAGGTTGCTCATTCACGCGGATTTGATTGTTGTTGTCGCGTACAATGTTGTCCTTTGCTTCAACAACTTCATCTTCCGAGTTGACGTGGACCTCATCGTGTGCAACTTCCCGTAATTCATTTTTAACTTGAATGGGTTTCTCATCTCTGAGAGGTGCGTCCGCCTGGTTGAGACGAGCGTTGGCCTGGATGTCTGCTCTCAGCTGGCCGGGGTCCTGCATCATGTTTGGTCCTCCTACAACATCTACTGGCTTCTCTCTATCCTGGTTACTTTTTCTCTCAATGTTATCTGACAACACAGGAAGACTGTCCTGAGGGCGGGGCACTTGTTTGACCCCACCGGTCTCTATCACTTTTACTCTTGCGTCCGAGTTCACAACATTGTTATTCGTTTCTGCCCTTTTTAAAGCATCATTATCATTATTATTGTTATTGAAAGCACTTGGTAAATGTGATTTAATTTTGTTTTCAATTAGATTATTAGCGCCAACCCCATTATTGTTAACCCCTCCCACAACGTTATTATTAGCCCCACCCCCAGTGTTGGCTCCGCCTACTCCTGGAGTTACTACCTTCTGATTGTTTTGAGACACTATACTGGCTCTTTGCACAAAATCCTGAGGTTTTCCAAGGTTCACTGGAGACGGATTTTTATTTATAGAAAGTTTACCATCTAGCGATTTACTCCTCTTCTTCTTCCGTTTTACTCGTGATTTTAGAGTTTGTTTGTCACCAATGCCATCATTGCTCACTTTGGCCTTCCTCTTCTTCAGGAGGGAATTTAAATATTCTATATTTTTTCCATGTGCTGCGGCCGGCTCTGCCTCGTTGTTTTGTCTGTCTGGTAATCTCACTGGTAAAGTAGAAATACAAATGATAACATTACACATCTGTTACATCTATCTTCACACTTAATACATTATATACGCAGCACATTACACAAATCTGTTGCAAAATGTCTCGGAGCAGTTTGAAATCAAATCTAGAAAACACAATTTATGTGAACACCTGTACCTTTCTTCGAATTTAATGTCTTGGAATTCTCACTAAATACATTTTAATGTCCTACGATTCTCATTAGATACATAGGAATATAACCAGACATAAGGCTCAGTATCAACCGTTACAATCCTTAGGAGGGTAGATTTAATGTGTCAATGTGTCTCAATAGCTTAATTAGTAGAGTGTTAGTAGCTATGTGAGCTGTGTGTAGAATGTTTACTAAGGGTAGTAAGTTACAACTCGTTTTTTAGTGTATATATAAACAACAGGCCCAAAGTGCTTATATCACTCACACAGATATAAGTACAAATTTTACTTATTTTACAACAATTATAAAACAAGCTTTTCTAACTTCTATTAGCCAATATTGTTGGCCCAGATTGAGTTGTGCAGTGAGACTAAATGTGGTACTTGGAGAAAACACATATGGTTTATTAGATAATGTTGTATTGTCGTTTTTAATATATTTTACTTCTCTGACCTTGAAAGTGGGTCAAGGTCATTTATATAATAAAACTTGACTGAACTCCATCACTGGTACCTATTTGCTAAATATAATGATGGTAGGTGTTTTAGTTCTGAAGAAGAAGTCACTCAGAGAAAAAGATGATGACAGCAGATGATCATGATACAACTTACTATTAAGATCGAGACACTACGTCTCTGGTGAACGACCATCATTTAACATATATACAGGGATCAATGAATTCAATTAATAATCAATCAATATTTTATCAACTTTTTCACTTAGGATGAAAACATACATGTTTTACCAATTGAAAGAATATTGACATGATCAAGCAAGGATATGATATTGAAATAACCTATATTTAGCACTTCCATCAGAGGTTGGCGAGACGATGGGGCCAATTGATCAAAGTCTGGTTAGCTAAACAAATCATGAACGTAGATATTTAAGATGCAAATTTTGATAAACATCTGCAAATTTTCAATAACAAATTGTGATTTTCATCCTCAAACAGTCAATTTGAATTTCTATACAAGTAACTAAAATTTTGAATTTCAGTATTTTTATATGTCTAAAAGATGAAAGTTTTGCATTGAAATGATGCTATAAGCTAATCATGCTTTGAACAGCCTGTGATAAGATTTTTGTGTGGTGTAAATTAGATACACATCTATCAGTTATCCATCGAGAACACACTCTACACATGTACACACGATACACACATATATGCACACACCTACATATAGAAATCAGTGATTTAAGGTCACCTCTTAAGGTCACATGGTCTGTAACCCACTGGGGTCAGGGGTTGGGGTCGACTCCAGGCCGTTCTATCCACCCCAGTGTACAGGTGGTAGCTTGTACCACGTTATCTCACCAAATGTAACAGTTAAAGAGATCAAACTCAAATCTTGGCCCACGATACCAGTTTCTGAACGTGTAAGAAACGTCTTAGGAACACCACGAAATGTTTACAAGTAAAAATGTTTTGTCATGTAGAAAATGAGGAAGAACAAATATATAAGTAGAAAATGAGGAAGAACAAATATATAAGTGTTTTAAATCTTAAAGCAAAAGGTTGGTTTATGTTCTCTTTCTATACACTATCTACCATGAGTTTAAAAAAACCCCAAAACAAACCTGAAACAAGTGCTAGGTAGGCTACTCACATACTAACACCATATAAGTCATATAGACGGAAAGTGAAGAAGAAAGAAATGTAGCCATAATTTGAACTAGAACACACCGATGTTCCCCATTTGATAAAGATATAAGGCAGAAATGTATTTCAACTATTACTCTATTTGACTATGTATGTATCAACTTGTAATAGAAAAAGTATTTATAAATATATTTAAATGTTTACGAAAGAATTTGAAAAAAGAAGGTGTTATTATATGTCTATTCGCGAAGACAATTGTAATGTACATATATATATACAAATGTATATAGAGTTCCAAATTGAATTCCCCCCAAAAAATATTACTGTATTATGTTGTATTCAATTAGCATACATATATTATTATATATTGCATAAAATCACCATAGTAAAGTAATGTAGGGAATATTTTTCCTCATGATACATTGAAGCTTCCGTCAACAACTTAAAATGTGCATGAGAGAAAAAACTCCAACTCAAGTGACAGAGACATCTTGAAGTGGTTATCGAGTTCTCTGCAGGAAACTGGCTCTTTGTTCAAGTACCGTAAACATTTACAATACACTGTAATGACTTTTAGGCTGAAGAAGAGTTCACAGTCCAAGAAACCTACAATTATGTTAACTAGCCGGACAGACGTATATGCTGAGGACGGAATCCAATTACATTGGAACTAAATCAGCTGAACATATACCCAACACATGTATTGGGCTACAATCTAATATCGCCTGGTCGTAGATATGAACACCAAAAAACTCCTTATCAAGATTTAGAGTTACAGCTCCAGGCTATAAGCATTCTTATTTACTAACACACATTTGTGTATCAGGTCAAAACATCTAGGCGAAAATTTGGTAAGCTGAATAATAATCTGTTTCAATTCAGATCTCCTGACCGACGTTGAAAGTCTGACACTGTAGTAAATCAGAGGTTATCATTTCTACTTTGTACAACATTTTTGTAAATGTTTTCCAAAATAAACTACATTAGTTGTCAGGAAATAGCATGGCCTGCAGGGTATCACTATGTTCTGTATGTAATCGCAACATTTTTTTTACGAGTGTTTGGCTGTGGAGCATTCTGCACATGTCCCTCCACAGCCCCGTACATTTAATCTAGATCTGTTACTACACTACTAACAGAACACTATCGTAGGGTGTAGGCAGAAATCTTTGCTTCCTCGACAGTTTCACTACTTATAAACAAATGTCTAACATACATCTCCATTATATATCTTATATTTCTCAGAACATGATAATCTCATCTTCCTTATTTTGACGCTCCATCACTTACCTAATTATTATTTTGAGTTAATAAACGTCTGTAGCTTAACACTACATATTATATAATATTCCTCAGTCGGAATATCAAAACTTTCTCTCCCTTATTTAGAATTAAAGACATCTGTCCTGGAATGTTGTAATATGTAATATTCCTTAGAATTTGAAATATGATCTCCTTAATTTAGAATACGTCAAAACATCTTGACTTTCAACAGATTTCAATGACCTTTTATCTCTGCTGGTAACATACAGATAAACCTCACTCAGGAAAACTTTCCTATCATATCGACAGAAACTCACAGAAACTTCCTAATTTAAAAGAATACAGGATACATTACCTGGAGTTTTTCCATATAGATCTCAGGAGTACACATTTCCAAGGCCATATCACTTGTTTAAATGAGTACGAAAGCTTCACAGTGTTCACGAAAGTATTGTCACAAATATCAAGCTGAGACACATTCTGTACAAACTTTTAACAGCCCTAACTAATTTGGTGCAGGTACCTGCCACTTATATCTGTGTGTCAGGCTGTGGGGAAAATAACAATGTAGCCAGTAGTGGCTTAGAGCATACATGTATCACTTACCCTGGAAAGCCTGTGGCTGCTGTAGGTTGGCTTGCTGTGGAGCGACTGGTATACTGAACATGTACAGCAGCAGAACAGTGCTGGTTATAACTACTGGCGTGCCCATTTCAACTCCTCCACATTACATACCTGTAAAATATAGGAAAAGTGAAAGTAAATATTGACATCTGATTTCTTGCTGATTGCATCAACCATCAGTAAAACAAAGGTAAAATGAAAGTATGTTTATAATTAAATTTGATCTATGGGCTCTTACAAAATTTACTATCCAGGATGTCCAGGGATAAATCGTGTACATTTTACAGTGATAAAATTGTGACAATGATGGATCAGTATTAGTTAGCCCACGTCAAGATGGGTCACTTTCTAGTAAGACTGGCACGCCTTAGGTGATCAGGATCATTTAAGTATATATCAAATTTCTTATGGGTGCAACTGTATAGCTTTTTTTTTAACTGTTATTACACTGAGTGCTGTGTAGTGTTCAGTGACAAGTGAGAACTAAGTAACACTGGTATAAACCAATTAACAGACACCTTAAATTTTAGATATTTTATTTCTATAAATTTTACATTATGGTCCGATAAAGTTAAATTTCAAAATAGAATTGATCAGACCTGGAGCTAGGGTTCCCACAGCTAACAGAAGCTTGAGCTAGGGTTCCCACAGCTAACAGAAGCTTGAGCTAGGGTTCCCACAGCTAACAGAAGCTACAGAAGCTTGAGCTAGGGTTTCCACAGCTAACAGAAGCTTGAGCTAGGGTTCCCACAGCTAACAGAAGCTTGAGCTAGGGTTCCCACAGCTAACAGAAGTCCTGGCTGCTTGTGAACACATTTGGTTACTTAGTACCACTTAGTGATTATCATGAAATGGCTGAGTTTGACCTTAAATATTTATGTAGTGAAACATTAACTAGTAACAACAGTATCTCAGAGTCTTTCCTGCCCATATATATTCATACACATTTGTCTTCCTAGCGCCATACAGGGAAATGCTATATGAACAGATTTTAATTATTTCTTTCAGAAAGCTGAGGTTGGTTAACATGACATCTTGTCATTATTCTATAACAGTGATATACTTACAAGAACTAGGAGGTATAGTAACTCATTCACCCCTGAACACACATTTGAACTCTTGCATAATTCAAAGATTGGAATACATAGTTCATTATGAAATATCAGGGGTGAATGAGTTAATGTTGGTATGTAATTTCAGTATCAGTCACACCACTTATGTGATATTTTAGCTACAAATGTTTTCTCCAGAAGGGGGTATTACACAGTGTACATCCCCCCATAAATTTCTATAGTCTGCCTGTATCACATAACCAATGCCCCCATTATTTTCCAAACCTGGAGAAAACACTACTACAGTTACATATTGAACTGTAGATCATTAACTGTCGGGATAAGATGATATGTCGGAAGCATTTCACACCACCTTTGTAACTATCTCAAAGGATATTGACTGTGGACGGTCATGGATAGTATCATGGGACAAAATTCGGAAAAAGATCTAGTGGAAAGAAAATCCAGGAGCTAGGAACTAAGGATTGAAACAAATATGAAGGTCAACGAGACCATCAGACAAGAAGGAATGGAACAGCGTTACAATAGAAGCTTAGTAAAAAAAAACATGTGGCGGAAATCCCCTGACAGATGAAGAAACAAAAATGCAACATACACACAGACTATAGCTTATTCCCAAATGACAACAGATAATAGCTGTATCAATGAAATGGATGCCATTTTCAGTTTTCAAACATGAAATGAAATACATACATATATACATGTAAGCACAGCTTTATTCTGGTATTATGTCAATATGTCAAATCTGGAAATCAGTAAAACAAAAGTCAAAATCTTTTTTGATTTTGCAGAGAAGGAAGTAAATCAAACGATAAATGTAAATCAGGGAATTTTCATTGTGGTTATATAATTTTATGTTCTTTTTTAAGCAAGATTCAATTTCAAAAGAAATTATCATGTAAACAATTTAATGACAGTAAAATCAAACCTCATATTATCTCTGACAGTGTGTTATAGATATCTTAATGTGTGTTTACGAGTAAATGTATCACAGAAGCTAGGTCTTAATATTTTTACCTGATACAATCTATACAGTATTTCCAAATGTAAAAAACAAAATGAGCAGCTATTTCAGTTGAACACAAATGGAAGGACAAAATGAGAAGTTATTCCAGTTTACAAGGTTAATATGGGCTAACATATTGTATTAATATGTCTCATTAAATATAGTCAGACTCCCTCTAGACAAAAAACCTCAGACTAATTAATTGAACACACAAACAGTTTCCAGGAAATTCCTTTCATCTTTGTATTGTCTCATCAACCCTCCATCAACTCCATACCTTTTGATTCCCACCAACCAATCTACCATTTATGCTAATCCTGGCTTTATAAGTCCAAAAGTATTATATATCCAAACAATTTTTACCCTGCTGCATTGATCATATTTTAACTCAAAACACAGGACAGTATAAACAGTCAAGGCTGCCTAATATGTACAATAAATTTCATCTATAAATGCTTTAACCTATGATAAGACTCCCAGAGAACAGTAGAATGTTCACAACATGACATCTAGTTTAAGTTAAATTATGTATGAACACCTTGACTTTCAACCTCTTTCCCTCTCTGATCACAACCAGCTGTTTACAGTCATGTGCTAAACATCACACAGTATTGACAGCAATCACCGTGACCATCTCAGAGAGTCTAAATGGATTGCTCCACCAGTACTTCTGATGTGTAATTGATTGGTTAGGCTTACCATTCTGAATAATGAATGTCAAACTGTATAGATATATCCTAGTAACCTGCTTCAGAATATATGTACTAGCTAATACCTACATCACGACTCCATCATTTAAACTTACCCTGGTCAGCATAGACACTACTGCATTCATATAGACACAAGACATAGTCATCAGGCACTCTATATACAGTCAGACACAATACAGTCATAAGACACTGCAGTCATTTAGACACGAGTCATATTCATAGACACTACATATACAGTAGTCATGTAGACACAAGACATAGTCATCAGGCACTCTATATA
>NW_018403513.1:695160-699618 GCF_002113885.1 Mizuhopecten yessoensis | reverse complement strand
GTACAAATTAGGCACATTTTAGGTATACCTCAGTCAGAGGTATAAAAAAGGCACATTTTAGGCATGCCTTAATTGTGCCTAAAATGTGCCTAAAATGTACCTATATTGAACAGGTTTTAACCCCTCCTATTCTGTCCTCTTTTTCTTCCCTACCCAAAATGTACCTAAGGCATGCCTTAGATATACCTAAGGCATGCCTTAGGTACCCCAAAAAGTGTACCTCAAATGTACCTTTTTTTCCCCTGGGTTATTCTTTTAAAGACTCCTATGAGGACTAAATAACATCTTCTTCATTACAAATTCTGAGGGGCTTAATCATTGTGATATAAATATGGTCTTTTTCATTTAAAATCTCTAAAAAAAGGCATTAATAATGTCTTCTTCATTACAAATTCTGAGGGCCTAAATCATTTAATACATGTTTTAAAACTCTAGTCCAACCTAAATATGGTCTTTTTTTCTTTGTTTAAGATATGTAATTGTGCCTAAATAATGTCTTGATTTCTTAACTGACTCATCAATAAAACATGTAAACATATGTCAATGGTATGTTAATACTTCTCAGGTATACCCTTTCTCAGGTTAACAACATCAGTGACCACTCCTTCAACTCCTTATTATAACTAAGTGATGGTTGAAGCAACTTTTTAAAATGCAATTTTTTGAAAGAAATCAGAAAATTTACAAATTTCTTTGTATTGTCTTACAATGATCATTTTGAGTCTATATACGTTTCATTTTAATTTTGACTTTATAAATAACATACATGGAAGTTTTGCATTAACTGGTTAAGATCACCTTTGAACAGGTCCCTGATATTTTAACTAACCTGACTATACATATAACAGGTACAATGTGTCAGTATAATTTTTACAATTAAACTCTCATCATAAGTTCAAGGTTAAATTCCCACCGATACACATATGGTGCTGCATTACGATTTCAGTGATATAAACGACTGAATTTAATTTAATGGTTTATATATTTGAATGAAACATTTAAAACCCCAATTCCATAAACTCTATGAACTAAAACTTTCTAATAAGAAACAAGAGATCCCAGAGGGATCTTGGCGCCCACCTTTGTACCATCTTCATTAGTTCTTTGTCAGTTCGATCTTTTCTCTTCTTTCCTCTTATCTGTTTGATCGAGTCATGTTAACAGTAAATGCACCTTGAGGTAACTTTTGATCTAAACTTAATATTGATGTGTATAAAAGCCAACCTTCAAAGTGAGTTTGTCATTTCACATATTTACTAGAATGGTACTTAATGTGAAAGAAATAGAATCAATCATTGCAGAAAGATCTGTTTAGTTCTTCTTTTAATCCATTTTGTTTTTATGATCAGTCTCAAAATATAACATGCACAACGAGAGACCAAGGGGAACCTACATATAAAATTTAAGAAAGATCCCTCAAGTACTTCCGGAGAAATAGCGATAACAAACTTTCACTATCAAAATCCAAGATGGTTGCCTGTCGGCCATGTTGTTTATCCGATCAGTCTCAAAAGTTGCAATGCACAGATAATAACCAAGGGGAACCTACATATAAAATTTGAGAAAGATCCCTTTGGTACTTCATGAGAAATAGCGATAACAAACTTTCACTATCAAAATCCAAGATGGCTGCCTGTCGGCCATGTTTTTTATCCGATCAGTCTCAAAAGTTGCCCTGCACAGCTTAGGACCAAGGGGAACCTACATATAAAATTTGAGAACTACCGATAACAAGAATTGTTTCAGGACAGACGACGGACCAAGGGTGATTTGAATAGCCCACCATCAGATGACGGTGGGCTAAAATTATGCCAATAAAGCACATAGATGAAAGATATCTATTAAAAAAAATATACTCTAGTTCTATTGTTCTAGCTTGAAATAAACCTTTAACAAAGGGATCAAAGAATTTAAAACAGATTTCTTTACATAGATTTGAAAACATATAAATCTATTTATACACTAACAATAAACATCACATATCTTTAATCTAGAGTAAATTATCTCGCAAATCACAATTTGAAGATTTCATGCTTGAAGAGATTCCAGGAGTTTTACGATGACATTAAAAGCCAATAACCTCCAGTGAAATAATAACTATCAGTTAAACAATATAAACATTCCTGTAGCTTTTCACTGTCTGCGTGTGGTAAACAGGCCCCTGGGGCTCGTACATGTTAAATCTCGCAACATTGACCTCGAACTAAAGTTGACTTAATCTTCACCGGCCTTTAACTAAGAAATAAATCTAGACTTTATCTACCCTACAGCAAAAAAGCCACAATGTTATATATACGCACAAGATATAACAAGGTTTTAAATTCAATCTCTCTTTCCTTCACCGATGGCAGTTCCTCTAACCCGTGATAATTAACTGCTGAATCTGAAACCAAAATTCTAGTTACCACTAGATACATCAAGATAAAAAAAGATTTATTTATCTATTTTCCCCATAATTTCAATATATCTTTAAGGCATCTTTATAATTCTGTTCAATTTCACTTGACCTTCATATTTCAAAAAAGGTTATGATGGAAAGGTTTCTGGTCAGTTAAAACACTTGAGTACAGTTCTTGAACATGGGTTAATTATCTCAAATTGCAGCTACATCAATTAATTTTGTATGTACATCGTAGGTGTAACGGTATAAGTTGTCTGGTTTTAACCCTTTTTCAATTTTTTTTAAAACTCTCGACAATAAATGCTGTCTGCTCCTACAGATCTCATTTTTTGAGCCTATCATTCTGTCAGATTATGTATCTACGAAATGTGTTTGACCAAAAATCTCAGAAAGAACACAAATTACAGGCCAAAGTTCAAAAGCATGTGTACCTGCTATGAGGAAACAAACGCACAATCACAAATTGAAGTTTTTTGCAAATTAGTTTCTAATAATTAACTACAACCAATTAACTCATTCACCCCTGAAGACACATTTGAACTTTTCTAATTCAAAGGGTGCAACAGTTTATAAAGAAATTTCAGGGGTAAACTAGTTAATCAATGTTTTTGTATGAGTTCCTTGCAACAATACCCCCTACTTCCATTTGGTCATGTGTTTGACTAAAATGCCTGGGTGATTTATAGAACTGTTACGGTATATACTGAGATCTGTACAATTCATACCCCTGTATAATACAAACACTTGTGTAGTATACAAAAAAGTATGTTTGAGTTAAACAAGTAAAAACAATAAATCAATACACCACCTAATTATAACAGCGATGACTGTAAATGTTACAAACGTTTAGATGACTAATGCAGCCATTGACCTACTTGTATCGATAGTAACATGGTCTGTGGATTACAGTCTCCGTGATTAGTTATAACTTACCATTTATTTTGTGTAAAAATGTCACTTAATATTGTGGTGGCTGTCTATGGTACAGTGACATAACAATGTTAGGTGCCGATGTTAGGTGCCGATGTTAATGAATGACATCAGTAATCAATATAGACTGTGAGTATAGCCATTGTTCAGGGTCTACACAGTCACAATGAACACAAATCAGTTAAAACACCCACAAGGACTAAACACAAAATTCCCATCGTCTGCGATTTGAGGATATATACACAATGACCATTTTCAATATACAGATTCATATATATACCTACCAAAACTACGGTATTCAACATATATACATATAGATTTATACATATAACTACAGTATTCAACATACAGATTCATACATATAACTACGGTATTCAACATACAGATTCACATACACCAATTGTATTTAAGGATTCCTGTCCCACTGCAGGCAAAGCACTAAAGAGTTCCATTGTAATTTTCATACATGTAGTAACCTCCCCTTAATTTAGTTTTGAATGCCTGTATATAATAACTATAGAAGGCCCTGTTGAGCTGGTTGGAATATAACTATAGTTAGGCCTGATCCAGCGGTACTACTACTGAATGGGCCCTAGCCTGTATATACTATAGTTAGGCCTGATACAGCGGTACTACTACTGAATGGCCCCTAGCCTGTATATAACTATAGTCAGGCCTGATCCAGCGGTACTTCTACTGAATCGGCCCTAGCCTGTATATAACTATAGTTAGGCCTGATCCAGCGATGCTAATACTGAATGGGCTCTAGCCTGTATATAACTATAGTTAGGCCTGATCCAGCAGTACTACTACTGAATGGGCCCTAGCCTGTATATAACTATAGTGAGGCCTGATCCAGCGGTACTACTACTGAATGGGCCCTAGCCTGTATATAGCTATAGTTAGGCCTGATCCAGCGGTACTACTACTGAATTGGCCCTAGCCCGTATATAACTATAGTTAGGCCTGATCCAGCGGTACTACTACTGAATGGGCCCTAGCCCGTATATAACTATAGTTAGGCCTGATCCTGCGGTACTACTACTGAATGGGCCCTAGCCTGTATATAACTATAGTTAGGCCTGATCCAGCGGTACTACTACTGAATGGGCCCTAGCCTGTATATA
>NW_018403513.1:658908-692408 GCF_002113885.1 Mizuhopecten yessoensis | reverse complement strand
ACTATAGTTAGGCCTGATCCAGCGGTACTTCTACTGAATGGGCCCTAGCCTGTATATAACTATAGTTAGGCCTGATCCAGCGGTACTACTATTGAATGGGCCCTAGCCTGTATATAACGATGGTTAGGCCTGATCCACCGGTACTACTACTGAATGGGCCCTAGTCTGTATAAACTATAGTTAGGCCTGATCCAGCGGTACTACTACTGAATGGGTCCTAGCCTGTATATAACTATAGTTAGGCCTGATACAGCGGTACTACTACTGAATGGGACCTAGCCTGTATATAACTATAGTTAGGCCTGATACAGCGGTACTACTACTGAATGGGTCCTAGCCTGTATATAACTATAGTTAGGCCTGATACAGCGGTACTACTACTGAATGGGTCCTAGCCTGTATATAACTATAGTTAGGCCTGATCCAGCGGTACTCCTATTGAATGGGCCCTAGCCTGTATATAACGATGGTTAGGCCTGATCCACCGGTACTACTACTGAATGGGCCCTAGTCTGTATAAACTATAGTTAGGCCTGATCCAGCGGGACTACTATTGAATGGGCCCTAGCCTGTATATAACGATGGTTAGGCCTGATCCACCGGTACTACTACTGAATGGGCCCTAGTCTGTATAAACTATAGTCAGGCCTGATCCAGCGGTACTACTACTGAATGGGTCCTAGCCTGTATATAACTATAGTTAGGCCTGATCCAGCGGTACTAGTCCTGAATGCAGATTCATACACACATACCATACTGCATACCTACCTACCTCAATACTCGATATTCTACAAATAGTTTTGAACAGTAACATAACATACAGATTCATGTACAGCTACTGTGTTCAACATACAGATTTATGTACAGCTACTGTGTTCAACATACAGACTTATGTACAACTACTGTGTTCAACAAGCAGATTCATGTACAACTACTGTGTTCAACATACAGCTTTATGTACAACTACTGTGTTCAACATACAGATTCATTTACAGCTACTGTGTTCAACGAACAGATTCATGTACAACTACTGTGTTCAACAAACAGATTTATGTACAGCTACTGTGTTCAACATACAGATTCATGTACAGCTACTGTGTTCAACATACATATTTATGTACAACTACTGTGTTCAACAAACAGATTCATGTACAACTACTGTGTTTAACATACAGATTCATGTACAGCTACTGTGTTCAATATACAGATTCATGTACAGCTACTTTGTTCAACATACAGATTCATGTACAACTACTGTGTTCAACAAACAGATTCATTTACAGCTACTGTGTTCAACATACAGATTTATGTACAACTACTGTGTTCAACATACAGATTCATATACAGCTACTGTGTTCAACATACAGATTCAAATACCAAGGCAACCACACTCAATATACATATCCTCACCCCTACAGTACTACAACCTTGCCATATTTTACATTTAGATTCATACATCCCTACAATGTTCAACATCTGTACCCAGGCTCCAGGATTTCATTCCTTTTTTTTAATTATTGACATACGTACCTTACCTCAAGATTCTCTTCCTTGATCAGAGATTTATCAAAAGAGTATCATAATTTCCTATCGGATATTCCAAGCCTTAACAAATATTTCCTGGCATAGCTAGATAGGAAGCTGAAATTTAATACCGACTCCCCACCGTATTAAAGTGATGCTTCCTATAATATGATATTTTCAGATTCAATAACCCGAGATTAGATTTACTACCTTGTACATGCATAATCAGATATCCAGCTAGCCATCTGCCTTACACACCAGATCATTCCGTTCCTTTTTTTTTTTGTTCTTCTGGGTTTTTTTTCAACAGGTCACATGAAATTGCAACCAAAACATTGAAAATATTTCCCTTCGATTTATTTCATTTCTATAAAAATAGCTGACAATGCTAAGAGTGTGCTGATTTGACAGGTGATCATTACCAACAGTACACCTTCGGGATTTCTTGTTATGACTGCAGGCTAATTGATAATCAATTACGCAGGATTGCATTCACTCTCTTGACAGTGACGAGTTAAGAGTTAATGATGAAATAGGGGTTAGTTATTAAGAGGTCTTAAGCATGAACTAAGCGCATTTATGGTAGAGACTTAAAAGTACATGTACACGTTATGATAAGATGTCTACCAATCACGAAGTCTGGGCACCTCAACACCATTACTACCAGACAACTACTCCTTACCTCTACCTACATCAAAGTTAGTAAGTCATGTGGATATCATACCAGGAAATGAATCCATGGGTCAGACTGAACATCTGAATTCAACTCATTCACCTATAGATTTCGAAAATAGACTCTTCAATTTATTGTCTTGGAAGAGTCTAAATGTGACTTTAGGGGTTGGTAGATCAAAACCATGGAGACTGTTGACTTTTTTTAATAGAAATTTTGAAAACCAAAGACTTGACTATTCAATCGGGTCCTGTGTAATTTTATATTAGTATCATTCTACTTGTGGGACTTCTGTAAGTGTTCCTGGTTTGATACAATATTTAAGACTGAATTAGAATTTTGCAATGTGTTTATTAAAGCTTTATTCACTGAAGAGTTGTCCACAGGGGAAAAAATTAGCCGCTGCATGAAAAATGAATCCAGTCTTGTCCGAAATACTGTCATTAAAAAATGTATCCAGTGGTAATTTAGGAATTTGGCATTCACTGGTATGTAGAAATAAAGAAAAAAACTTTGACATATATATACACATGAGCTAATTAAGGATATAAAATCTGAAATGAATACCGAAAGGAGTTTGCGTGACAGAGTGGCTTCCCTTAATTTACAACACTTCCGCCGTGAAAGATATTTTTTACTGATTTTTACGGTTTTTTGTTCTTTTCTCAAAAGATTAACAGCATCTATCGACCAAAAGGGTCTGGGAAATTGAAGTCTTACTAAATAATGATTTATTGTACCGAAGTTATATGAATTCATTTGTTGTAGGTTTTTGTTAAGAGATCTAGGTAAACCTATAATTCATGGTGCCTTGTCTGGTACCAGGTAAAACTACAAGTGAGAGCTAACAATGAACAGCTTTTATCTTATTTAATTTCTGTATTTATTTTGGGCCAAATGTTTGCATTTTTCCACTGAAAATTGAAAAAAAAACAAGCAAATTTGTGGAATTTATATCCCCCACTTGCAGGACATATTGTAGGTTAACATTATTGAGGTTAGGTTTAAACATGTGAGTATCGTGCTGTTGAGACATAATGTAAAGCATGGAACTTAGAAGAAAGAAAAAAAGCCCTATACCTCATTGATTATTCGTAAATATGCACAAATCACATCGGTTGGCAAACTTAGCATCTGAACATTATCTAAAGCAATTATCACAAGAAAACCAAAGAGTGCCTGAGATGGATGGAAAGACAGAGGTAAACAAACATTGTTATCAAGTTAGAAAGAATTTGGCTAATATTTACTAGAGTTATTAACAGTAAGCAGAAACTGCAGATAATGACGTTTTTCGTTAATCAAGGGGCCATAACTCCGCCACATAGGGTCCGATTTAAGTGGTCATCAAACTTGGCAGAGTCATTAAGGCATTTAACCCTGTGACCAAGTTTGAAGGAAATCGGTTAATGTTTGTTGAAGTTATTGCCCGAAAACGAAGCGCTGCAGTTTATGTTTTTCGTTATTCAAGGGGCCATAACTCTGTCAAACAGGTCCGCTGAAAGTGGTCATCGAACATGGCCGAGCCCTTAAGGCATTTAACCCTGTGACCAAGTTTGAAGGAAATCGGTTAATGTTTGTTGAAGTAATTGCCCGAACCGAAGCGCTGCAGTTTATGTTTTTCGTTATTCAAGGGGCCATAACTCTGTCAAATGGGTCCGCTGAAAGTGGTCATCGAACATGGCCGAGCCCTTAAGGCATTTAACCCTGTAACCAAGTTTGAAGAAAATCGGTTAACATTTGTCGTAGTTGTTGCACGAAGCGTGACAGACAGACAGACAGACAGACCCAAATTAATATCCCCTGTTTCGGTTAAAGCAGGGGAAAATAAAATTCTCTAATGACAAAAACGGAGTATCCATTTCATAAACAATACATTTTCAATTAATTTATTACTTTCAAAGACAAAATGTTCTAATTGCTTAAGTATTCAATGTTGTGTAGCTTTAAAATTAAAAAATTTGTTTCCCCAATTTCGTAGAAAGACTGCAATATTTTTAGCCAATTAAAATGGAAAGAAGTTAGAGAAGACCCTTTTCTCAAAAGAAGACAACAATAGATTCAATCAAAATAAACATGTGATGGCATCATCAAAGGGTAGCTTTTTAATCCAAACTTGTCTTAATGTCTGTTATAACACATTTTCTCAATTTATTCCACAAGAAGGAGAAGATTTATGTATATATAAGGACTGACTACAATGTGATAATTTTACAGTGACGTAATATTCATTGTCATGGTAACTGACATCTGCAGCGTCTATTACCATGGTCATGTTTATTGTCATGGTAACTGTTATCTGCAGCGTCTATTACCATGGTCATGTTTATTGTCATGGTAACTGACATCTGCAGCGACTATTACCATGGTTATGTTTATTGTCATGGTAACTGACATCTGAAGCGACTATTACCATGGTCATGTTTATTGTCATGGGAACTGACATCTGCAGCGACTATTACCATGGTTATGTTTATTGTCATGGTAACTGACATCTGCAGCGTGTATTACCATGGTCATGTTTATTGTCATGGTAGCTGACATCTGCAGCGTCTATTACCATGGTTATGTTTATTGTCATGGTAACTGACATCTGCAGCTTCTATTACCATGGTCATGTTTATTGTCATGTTAACTGACATCTGCAGCGTCTATTACCATGGTCATGTTTATTGTCATGCACGAAAAACACCTATGTATTTTACAATACCATTACATAATCTGTGTTATAATGGTTACAGCTTATAACTATGACACAAAAACTCTGTCAAGTCGATGCTCAAGTATTCTAGTGGCGCTTGAGGACAAAAGCAAACTGATAATATTCACAGCTGTGCTGGCACTACATATGATCCATATATTGTATCAATTTTGTTCACATCGGTTAATGTTTCATTCCTGGAAACAAACTGATTATAAGGTACAAAACAGGAAAGCTTTTATGCAGCCATTGTTCTACAGAATTCTGCTCATGGTAGCAACGGATGTGAATAATCTTGTTGACCTGACGATTAAATACTTAACAAGTTTTTAACAATATCTGATGCTCTGTAGGGGGGTAATATAAACGGATCAATCTACGATTGTTCTCTCGCTAAGAGCTGGAAATATTGCTATCTCGATCATCGGTTAACAGGTATAGGTGCATCTCTTTTAGGTTATACACAGTTTGTATTGACCAATTAATCCATTGTCTGGTTCTGAGCCTGTGTTATAGTATACTGGGGTGTACATGTAGGTCACCGCACACACTAGATCCAGTACTGACTTTCTACTAAAGGGATTTTTAGACATTCCCTCTATATATCCTGCCAATTTCCAAAGGTTTTTTTAAGTTGGTATATATATATGCTTCCATAATCATGTGAGACATCACAAATCCTCAGTTGTGCACCAAGTCAGCCAAAAAGCCTTGTATATGTGATATATGCATTTTGTAAACACTACTTTATTAATATAAGTTACATAACACAATACAGCAACTTTATACTTCAACAATGAATTTAATTGTGTTTATACATAGATTAGTATCACAAGGAATTTAATGGTGTTTATACATAGATTAGTATCACAGGAATTTAATTGTGTTTATACATAGATAAGTATCACAAGGAATTTAATGGTGTTTATACATAGATTAGTAACACAAGGAATTTAATTGTGTGTATACATAGATTAGTATCACAAGAAATTTAATTGTGTTTATACATGGATTAGTATCACAAGGAATTTAACTGTGTTTATACATAGATTAGTTTCACAAGGAATTTAATTGTGTGTATACATAGATTAGTATCACAAGGAATTTAACTGTGTTTATACATAGATTAGTAACACAAGGAATTTAATTGTGTTTATACATAGATTAGTATCACAAGGAATTTTTAACGAAAGGTAAAAGATCTGTTCCCAATATTGACTGTTGAATGAAAATTTCATCAAAATCTTTCCAGAAAGGAAGTTGCTAGACAAATGAAAAGGATTTTCTATAAATAGTAACATGATCTTGACCTTGGCTCCTTTTGTTTTTAGATATTCTCATACTTGACATCTCAGTCTTTTTTCAAGATATCGTATCTATGGTAATCTTGACACTGGCACCATCAACACAAGCTAATTGGAGATATTCTTGATGCATGATTAATTTTGATGACAAAAAATATATGTAAATTGTAATGTTGACCTTGAAAAATTGAAACAAAACTAATTTTAGGTATTCTCCTATTTTATGAAGTTTTATTAAAATCCATAACCAAGTGCTGGGAATTCATTACTCAAGATAGTTCAACTGATCATGACCTTCTGCATCAACAGGTCATTGGTTATCTGTCAAAATTTGCACCAAAATGAAATACGTCAGTACTTTATGTTGTCCCTTTCAGACAATAAAAAACCTGCAGTAATCGTACCTTGGGTGTCGTATCAGTTATTATGCTCATAATAAAATCAACTACCAGACATTCAAAAGATAATGGAGGCACATGACTGCAAATGAAGGAGTGAATATACTTATACAAAAATTCTATTACAGAGTCCAGACAGTTACAACCCTGACACATATGTATAAATTCTATTACAGAGTCCAGACAGTTACAATCCTGACACGTATGTGTAAATTCTATTACAGAGTCCAGACAGTTACAATCCTGACACATATGTATAAGCAAGTCCTGGCAATGGATGGATCAAAAAATTGATTTGAAATTAGCAAAATTGATTTTTAAATTGTCCCGACCCATATCCTAACTGACCCCTCATTCACCCCTTAAATTTCATAATGGACTATTCCAACTTTTGGATTGGAAGAGATCAAATGTGTCTCAAGGGGTGAATGAGTTAATCAATCTTTCCACTTATCAGTACACCACTAGTTTATACCTATAAGGAGAATGCTATATTCCCTTCACAACCTCGTTGGGACGGAATAAATAATACCACAAGTTTTTAAGTCGCAATGAATACAAACTCGCAGGAATAATATCAATGAAAAATCAAAACAAAGCATGAAAGTTTTGCTTTCAATAAAAATTTGGTCAATTATCTAAACACAATTATCAATATCTTTCCTTATCATTGCATCTTAAGTATTCTATTAATATCATCAAACACTTGAACAAATGGCTAAGTACATGCATCACAACATCAGATCTTCAATCAACTGTGTCAATATTGACATTAAGGTTAGGTCAACAGATAATAAATTGATAATCTATAACTTATCTTGGGATTGTGATAACGTGAATTAAGTCATCTTTCATTCAAGGTGACGAAATTCAAGCAAAGCCTGTTAAAACAAGGAAAGTAGAATAGTAGTTACGAGACAAAATATAGTGTTTGTAAATGCTGGTATACATACCTCCGTGTCCACTTCTGAATTTTAAATCTCTTAGTTCAAAAAGGTAAGCCTTACTTAACCATTTTATTTATTTGTTGTCCACCACACAGAAAAAGCAGATATAGGGAATATGTTATAAGGATCTGGAGTCGTTCACAGTCTAGCTGCTTCTCTTGTTTTCTTTGGAGTCTAGCTCGCGGTCTTTACCAAGTTTCTCTGTGACTTCGCAGAGTCTAGCTTCCTTTAAAATCTTTTGAAAAGAATTTGTTACTATTAGTAGGTTTGTTATAGAGTGAGTAGCCCCTGATATGCCAAATGTTTGCAGTAGGTTTTAGTACTTGTTCTTTGCTTACACATACATATCTGTGTCTTAACTCAAGTAATAAACAGGTTAACTCTTTCATTGTGTGAAGTTATGTATAAACTGGTACTGTGTGTGTTTATACAGGAAACTTTTGTACTGCCGATATATTAATATATCTGTCCTTCGACCACTTACTGTCGTTATATCTGTTCCACGACCACTTACTGCCGTTGTATAAATATATCTGTCCGACGACCACTTACTGTCGTTATACAAATATACATGTCCTCTGACCACTTCTATCATAACAGTATACGACCTGCATTAAGACAGGAAATGGCTACAAGGTGACCCAAGGTTCATTGTGGCCGTTAAAACACAGGCATCTGTCAGCTTAAATTTACTACCACATTAGCATTAAGGTGAAATATCAACATACACAGTTTACATTTAGACAATCATCAATTTAGTGAAATTATTTCTGTATTTTGATTCAAGTTGCCTCAACTTGAACATATACCAACCCACACAAGAAAAGCTTGACAAAAATTGTACGATTATTTTAATCAACAAAGAAATTTAGAAATTTTGAAATTATTGATGTTTCGTAAATTTAAAACTATAATTACATAGCCCCAGCCTATTGGGTTTGAAACCTATTTTACATAACCAACAAAGTGTACTTTGCCTTCAGAAGGTGTACAAGTCAAGCTGACAGGACTGACCTAATACACATATAAACGTTTGATCTGCCACGTCAACACCGATAGCTAAACAATTCCCAGCCGAAAGAAACAGCAAATGGGCTTTTCCTTTCTACAATATAATAAAGCTTGTTCCGGGTCTCCTAATACAGCAAACACAGATCTTGTCATACATTAACTCATCACCCCTGAAATTTTATAATGAACTCTTCCAACTATTGAATTGAAAGAGTTCAAATGTGTCTTTAGGGGTGAATGAGTTAACAGTCTGAACCAGGCAGAGAAAGTTTATTACCATATGCATACATCTAGTTGTAAATGTGAACATTGCCAAATTCTACCCTATTATTGTCACAAAATAAATATGAAAATTCAGGTAAGGGAATTGTGAGCTGAAATAATTGTTGTGTGTGTACATACTTCCATTTGTACAGGTTTTGTATATTTTTGTACCTAACCAATTATGTCTGTGCATGCTATTTGAATAAGTTAGTGAACAAGATCAAGGGTTGAATGAGTTAATATAGCTTCTTAGCAAAAGAACAATTAAAAGGCACATAGGGCATGTATCACTCAATGTTATAAGTTATTTAACAGAAGGCACTTTGAAAAGTTAATTCTAACAGCAGAATTGAACTTTTTTATTCCTTCATAAGCTTTAATGAAAATTGGTGAACAAGAAGAAAGCAAAGTATGACAATCTATCAGAGAAAAAAGATTTTTGACTGACCTGGAAAATACTGACGTAATCAGCAATATATAGTTGACAGCATGTTAGAGACAATGATGATAGCCATTTCAGACTTTGGAAAAAACCTCCAAAAATAATCACTTTGTCCAAACATTAAGAGTCTATATTGCAGAAAGTTTGGTTAACTTAAGATTTGCCTTTCTTGACAAGAGGTAAATATTTACCAGTCAATCAGAGGCTTTCTTGCCTCTTGATCTCAGATTGAAAATTGTACCGGAAGATAATGCTATTTGTTCAGGACAAAAACAGTTTTATAGCTTTCACCACTGCAGACCATAATGAACTCATCCTGATCAAAGCATGGTTGAGTCTACCAAGTGACATAGGGGTGAAAGGGTTATACCAACTTAAGTATGTAGTAACACCAGAGGGGTGGAGACCCAACGCCCCTGCAAGGAAGTCAGTTCCATAGTGGCGGTAGGGATCCTGGGGTGGATGCCTTAATGGTGTTCAACAGTGCTCAACAGGGAAAGCAGAGCAAATGAAAACAGAAATGATGAGCAACAACACCACTGAATCTGGCACAAAATGTAATGTTTGTTGAACATTCTGCGTAGCACGTATGCTATACATCATACATTGCATTTTGTACCAGATTCAGTGGTGTTGTTGCTCATCATTTCTATTTTCATCAACTAAAGTATGGTCAGATTCTGAAAATAGTTCTTGAGAAAATAAAAGTTGGCAATTAGAGAACTGTATTGTGAAAACAAGACAATACTATATAGCTAAATCCTATTCCTGAGAGTAATCAGTAAGAAATGTATTGTTTCAGTGAACAATTACATTTCTATCATATCAAAATGTTAAGCATGCTTGATATTTTAACTTCCTAGTATCAGATGAAATAATGAACTCATATATTTGTGACATGCCTTTGGCCAAAACAGATGTACGATATTCCACTTATGGGTTAAAAATATACATTGATTTTTCAACAGATCATTACAGAGAGACTTTAATTGCCACAAGTAATTACGAAACTGTGAATTGTATTTTTTATAGGAATTTTCTTGCTCAAAAAATTACCCTGAAGCATTCTTAATGTCTAGGAATTCAATTAACAACGTTTTTTGAGAAAAATTAAGAAGAATTATTGATTAATGTACAACAACATAGCCCAACATAGCCAGTCTCTTCAACTCTTGAATAATTTACATGTTTAACAAAATTGCTTCGGGCATCTTACAACACTGACAGTTCAAGAATTTCTTTATCTTCTGTGAGTGTGAAAAAGATTTGTTTATATATAATGAAAGAAACCTTGACTGGTAATATCAAGGTCAACCAGGACATTTTATTAGATTGTTAAGACATCAATTAAAATTCATTTTCAGTCAATTTAAAATCGTACATTTTGTTCTGATTCTTAAATAACAAAATGTGTTGTACAATGTACTAACCTTTCACACTTATTTGACAAGAAACACTGTTAGTGCACGAACAAGATTTTTTTCTACCTTTACCCATCCACCCTTAAATATCTGAAGTGGACTGGCCCAGACTTTGATTTGGTAAGGTTCAAATGTGAATTTAGGAGTGAATGGGTTAATAATATATATATATATTCAGTATAGCATTTTGGGTCATAACTTGGTCCCATTTCAATGATATTCAGACATTTTTCTAATCAAAGAAAAAAGTCTAAAACATGACAAAGTCAAGAATAACACACTGGTACTTCCTAATTTGTCTGTCTTCATAGGTGCTTAAATAATTCATATTAACAAGAACTTTAGAAAATCTTTAAATTCCCTTAAAAATTGGAGGAAAAAAGGGAGAAAAGTTGAATTGATATGCTTTAGTAGACCTTTAGATTTTCCCGTATAAAGGAAGGTGCAAATGCCATTCACTAATCTCACAACAAAATTAAAATCTTACAGTAAAATTAACGATCAAAATAAAAATCTCACACTATAAAATATTGGGGAAAAAATTGCAGTGTAAATCTAGCTACACATTAATTTAAGATTTAAATCTCTCGATAAAAACTCCAGATGAAAGAAATTTTGTATCTGTAGGTGGCAGCGAGGTACACGTTTTTCTATACCAGGACATAATATTCAATTTATTCTGCCTTGTAGCTGGTGATGGACTACAGACTCCCCGACATCATGGCACAGGGCCAGTCAAGGTCACATTAAAGGCGTTTTGTACACCAGCTGGACGCTAAATATAACACACAAATAAACTCGGACTGGCCAAAAGAATTACAGAACACCAGTCACAGGGGGAGATAACTGCAACATGCCCTCATAACTATTCATGTAACTTTCGTTGAATTACACTCCCAGGGTGAAGCATGTTGTTTGCGGTATCTGGTGTTAGCATTAACGTATTGTAAAATAACATTAACTAATAATGACTGTAATTTCCTTGTAAGTTTTTACATGTACTTTTAATCTTTACAGAAACGTATATTACAGGGCGAGGAAGCTCCAGAATAAGAGCTCAGCGACTCTAGTAGACCGATTCCTACCATTGCAAAATTATATTTAAATGTAAGCATGACCAGACGACAGTTTTAATCATCAGGATAGTCTGATAATTCACTTTCCAGAGTCGCAATGTAACATTTAGGAGCTGCATGTGCCATTTGTATGAAAAAAGACTCATTTCAGATTTGAAGAAATCATAACATTGAGATATTTAATCTGGTTTGTAAATGGAAACATTCTGAATAGATTTAACAGATGGTTTTACTGTAGGTTGATTTTTCATGATTTCCTTCACTGCATGTTTTGCATTTGATGTGATTTTAGAGAAATCAAGGACAGTACTCAGTACTGTGAATGTGCAGTCAATTTTATGGTCAGAGGCCCACAATTTAACTCTCAATAAGCAACATTTATGTATACACTCAATTTGAACACTGCAGTCTTATGATAATAATAATAATGCTTTATTTATAGAAGGAAGCTCAATTAGTTGCAAAACTATTCTCCCTTGAGGCCTTCTCTACAATCTACAGCAATAATATTTACAGAGTAATAGCATTACATACGAATATAAATTCAGATATAATTAAAAGTCAACATTGCAAAGTCTTAGTAGAACCAAGGGATCAACTGCAGGAATATTTTGTTTGAGAGAAATGCTGACTTTGAAATATATTTTGGCCATAACCATAACCTCAGTTTTCTATTTCCATATAAGAAATCTGAGTCTAACGTTAAGACTACAAGCTACACTGTTTTAAACATACCTGTGATTTGTGTCAAGAATTATCTCCCTTAAATGTTTCCTAACCTAAGTGTTATATCAATACAGCTTGAATCCATCAGATACATCCAAATTACCACCAAACCATATCTTAAAGGTTCTCAAATGATCGAAGCTCTTTCAGAAACGATTTGCATGTCGCAGTTAAATATGATAAAGTATTAATTTTATGACATTAGGAATTATTACGATACCATACCAACTGTGAGACTGCAGACAGATGGACAACCATTATAATCCTGTCCTCGGTAGAGACTTGACAATCGTTCACAACTAAATGTCCAGCTGTGGTTTAATAACCAGCTTTTTTGCATCATAAAAATAAACTGACAAACATACAGACCAATAATTGATTTTATACCTGTCTATCTGAAAATGGTTTATTTTATTTCATATATGAACTTCCCATGAACTTCTCATCTTTAATGGAACATCTGGACATACTGCTTATAATATAATATGGATTTTAAATTTCTTAGGATAAACTCTGGAAGCCCACGTACATCATCCACATCAATGTTTAAATACCTGATATTTTGAGCTATTTACTTCAATTCATTTAAGGAACATCTTGCCTAGTCCTTTTCTTGCATTTTCTCTATTGATACATAAACAGTCACATCTAAATAATTCAACAAAGAAATCACATTGCAGACTTAAGTGTTGACCAGTTAAAAGCTTGTCAATAGCAGTAGTTTAAATGTTAATAGTTACTCTAAACATGCCCTAAATATTAATACAATATATCAGAAACAGTAGTATTGGTCTTTAAATGTTGCCACCATATGTCAATGGAAATTGAGGTGTTATAAAGGTTTTTTTATACCCTGATTGAAATTAGGAGAACTTTCTATACACTGACTGAATGTTGAGAAAGATTGGAAAAGTAACCCTGAAATATGTTGGTATTATCCTATTCACCCCTAAAGTCATATTTGAACCTTACCAAATCAAAAGACTAGGCATGTCCATTTTAAAATATAGGGGTGAATGACTTAAGGGAGATAACAAAAGAAACAATGGGCAATACATCATTGCATCAAGGTTTTACTGAAGTTGAATGACAAAAAAAATAAACATTTTTAATTCTTTTAATTGTGTAAAAAACAAGTGTCAGGGGGATATGTAACTTCAATTTAATATTTCCGAAAATATCACAAATTTAAATTTAACGTTTAGATGTTGTTCAGCTGATGTAAAAACTGATACCGACCAGAAAGTTCTCCGACAATAAAACATTAAAAATAATGATCTACAGAACTTAAAACAAACTTAACTGGTGACAAATCATAGAGGCAGGGAGAATGATGACATTTACAGACGATTACTGAGTTACAAACATTCCTGTACACTATATGGGTATTACTAGCTCAGCTCCGTAGTGCATGAGTAATTGTTGTTGTCTCTATCGTGATTAAAATGACAATTGTTATGTTGAAACCGACATTACAGTTAAGGAATTGAAGACATGTAATATTGTTATTTTCACATTTCAGTTTTTAAATCGCCTGCACACAAACTTGCCTCATGATTTATTCAGCTAACAACTAAGTAACCCATTGCTATATTGTCACAATTCACCGAAGCATGTTACAAAATATTTAAACACTTTTATTTATGATCAACACTTGTTAAAATAGGTATCAGTTTATCATAAATGTATATGACTTAATCAAATGTTAATTAAAATTGATAAAACTTCCAAATTAATTGAATGCGACACAGGAACTCATTCAATTGGCATTTTGTTAAGAACTATTTTTGTTTATGTGTTTAGGACTCTGGATGCTTTTGAAATAATGGAGCAGGCAACTACCCTTTTATCATGACCGTTAATGAACTGAAAGAAAACTATCTGTAAGCATGATTTAATTTTGATTAAAGCTGAAGTGACAATCTACAGTAGTCTCTCAAATGAGATTATATAAAATCAACACGACGAAGGCTACGAGTTCATAATAAAGTTTTTCGTGTGCTGGTGCAGTTCTATGCACGTGAAAGACCGATGATATGTTTGGGATTTATTGAAGTATTTTCAGTAATATACCTTTTACTTTGGATACACAATTTCCGAGAATGTCCCATAAGTAACAACCAGCTTGGCAGTGTTTCAAAGTCTTCAGGTGAGTGCGTTTGATTTTTGATATTGGTTGCCTATCAGGGTGAGCTGTGCATTGAATCATAAGACAGTCAGTTGTAGAATGATAACCGGTTTGATAGGTACTGCACTTGTAATACCCAGTGAGACCCATACTCGTTACCAAGTAAGGGCAAACTGAAATGTCGCCACTTCCTTAGAAACGATAGTCGAAAGAGATGAGGAAGATCTTAAAACCAGAAAATGCAAAAAAAAAAAAAAAAAATAATCTCAATTGAAAGCTTTTTAACATGCACTGTCAGCTTTAAGGGTCCAAAATCAGAAGTCTCCCTCCTAAATAGGGAGAGTTGGCAAGTATGATAAAAACAAGAGGCCCAAAGGGCCTGTACCGCTCACCTGAATATTTAAGCAGTCATAACAGATATTCTCATTAAATATTATCCTGTAATACAAGTATTTTACTCGCAAACTCAGCTCCATCTGTTGAAACAACCAGCCAAATATTATTGTATGATTCTATGCTTTTTGGTTATTCTTCAGAAGTGGTTTGAAGTGTTTGACATATTTGACCCCTGTGACCTTAAAAGGAAATGTAGGTCATTTTCATTTTCAGACTTTGTCAGGCGCCATCCCAGGAAGCTACCAGCCAAATATTATAAATCTAGGCTCCAAGATTATTCAGAAGAAGTCGCTTAATTGTTTGACATATTTGACCCCTGTGACCTTGTAAGTAAGTCAACATCATTTTCTTCTTTAAACATTGTCAGGCTCTATCCCAGAAGCAACCAGTCAAATATGAATATAATATTATACCTTTCAGTTCTTCAGAAGAAATTGTTTGAAGTGTTTGACACATTTGACCCCTGTGACCTTGAAAGAAGGTCGAGGTCATTTTCATTCTCAAACTTTATCCGGCTCCTTCCAACGTAGCTTTCAGCCAAATATTATGACTCTAGGCCTGTCCGTTTTTCAGAAGAAGTTGTTTAAAGGAAAAGTTGATGGACGACGGATGCTGCACCATGACATAAGCTCACTTGCCTTTTGGGCAAGTGAGCTAAAAATATATAACCAGATATTAAAAAAGTGTTTTTTTGAAACATGGGTGAAGTTCTTGATAAGGTAACCTATATTTGCCCTGCACATTTATTTTAGTTTTGTATACAAGCGCTACTTTGTGATAGTTTGTGTCTGATAAACACAAAAAAGATGGTTTGACGTTCTTCTCTAAAAGTTATCATCTTGTGATGTACGTAAAGATGGATATCGTTTCTTTCTTAATTAACTTGCAATGTACATCAACAACATAATAAACCACATCAACACCATTTTTTAAAACATTAAAGTGCTTTTAAAAAGTATTGAAATTTATATTTATAGACAAGAAAAACAACCAAACCAGTTTGTCATTTTACAACATCCAAGAAACATAGAAAAATATACACAAAACCGGTTCTGGTTTAAGTATAATGGTTATAAAATTAAAATTTTAATATAAGTTTTATTTAAAGTTGCTGCGATAAAGTAGAGGTTTTCCTTTGAAATCCTATGAGTACCTCTGCAGTTTAAACATGTCACTCTGTTAGTGTCCAGGCTGATAACAGGACACCTTTATCAGAAGTATGTCTAATACACTCTTACAACCAAGTGACATTATTGATCATAACACTGCAAGAAAAGACCTGTATGAATAAACGTCTTCAGTAAATTACATTATCGACACCATCAGTCATACCGATAAGTACAGACACATATGAGAATGTAAGAAACCTTTTACAAGGTCTGTAGAATTAAGAGTTATCTGTACTTACTTCCTCTTAACAAAGAGTGATGCCACCTTATTCTTCAAAGTATCACTGACAACAATCGATCAGGCTGCAGACAAAATATTAATGGGATCATCCCGATTTCCATTCATAGATTAAGGCATCTTTTAGACATCCGCTGCAATTCCATTGGAACAGTGATATCAGAGGTGACCAGATGGCTAGCAGGGTTAAATCCCAAGCACTTTGTAATCATCATGATCATTACTCATATTTTTTCTACACAATATATGATACATAAATATAGCGCTGCCTAAAACCATTAAAACATGGCTTGTATGTATCATATTCTGCTGACTTAATGAAGGTGGGTCAACAGCCTACACAAGGTTTAGCCTATTCTATGTGTTTATGGGTGCTTCCTGGAACAGCCAACGTGCCATCATACACACAGACAGCTTCAGATACATGCTTATACACAGCTAGTCAATACGAAAGCTTAAAATCAATAGCTAAAATACAAAGACGGTAAATCGTGTATGTCCATATAGACCATTGATTGTTTGATGTTTAATTGATAACTTCCTGTGGTGTATTCCCCATAGACTACCTACATGTGTAAATGAATATGGTACCTCTCTAGGTCTAAGGTTCGTCGCTCAACAAACACACCTTCCATACTTAGCATTCAAATGACTGTCATGGGTCTAAGACTCATCGTTCATCACACAGCCTCTTCTGTAGTTGGTACATAAAGGTTCATTGATGTAAGGTTCATTGTTCAATAGAGCTTGTACCGCCATGGGTCTCAAATTCGTTATTTGGTTTAAATTTGGGTTGTTTGTGTTTTAGGTCCTATTAACGGCTATGGTCATCTAAGGATGTGCCTAGTTTTGATGGTTGAGGAAAGCCAGTGTACCCAGAGAAAAACCACCGACCTACGGCCAGTACCTGGTGACTGCTCCACATAGGCCTCTAACCTGTGACCCAGTGGTGTAGAGAGTCAGACACTGCCTTAACCACTCAGCCACCGCAGCCCAAAAAGTTCAAATGTTCAACAATCAGAGCACCTGTATTTGGCATTGTCATGCATCTTCAGATTTGTTGTTCAATAAAATTAACTGTTTTCACTTTGTAATTTAAAGGATCTAAGGTTTATTTTTCAATAAACAGACCTTCTGAACTTTGTACTTTCAAGAGTAATGTTTCTTTTTCAACAAACAGACGTTCTCTCATGTCTGCTCAGTCTATTGTTCAACAAAAAGACATCCAATATTTGGAATTGTCATGGGCTTAGACAGATGCTGCTGCTTCAAAGGTCCATTCTACACTGAGAATTTGTATATAACTCCACAATGATCTTTGGTTTGACGATAGAAAACAAGACCTTAAATGTTTATCATGACAATGTTCGAAGGCCTAGGTTCCACACTCAAAGAAAGCATGCTTTTACAGCTCTGTCATCTTATAGTAAGCAAACTAACAGCTGTAATAATATTAACTTCATCAAGCATTATATTTATAGAAACTAGAAAAGATCAACTACAGACAGTAAACTCCTAAGTATTTTCAAATTTGCCTATACTTCTCAAAAATTGGATTTGAACTCATTCACCCCTCAGGACACATTTGAACTCTTCAAATTCAAAGGTTGGAATAGCTCATCATGAAATTTAGGGGGGGGGGGGAGGAATGAGTTAAATTAGTACAACTTCCATTTCTGTAACATGTGTATAATTTACTAAAAAAAAGAAACAGAAAGCAGTCTCTATTATCTAAACCAAGGTCACAGCGTAAAAAAAAAGAGACTGCCACCAGCATGTACCTTAATATAACCATCTCGACAGTTATGTGAAAATCTACACAGCAAATATCATTTGAAGGAAATTCTTTAACAAACAGATCTAATGTATCTAAATTGAAGCACACGTTTAAATGCTATTATTGATACCAACACCGACTGACTACCCGCACCAAACAGATAATTACGGAGTTTATACAATTCAAACACCAGCTTCATCAAGTTGCATTGGCATATAGAAACTTCTGTCAAGACATGTATCATTCTTAAATCATTCTATTATAACTGTGAGTCCCGTCAAACAGAACTCTTTCCCTAAAACGACTCATGGCATCTTATACATCTTCAATCCACATCAATATATAATGGATTTTTTCTCAGCGTTATCCCTATCTACACACAAAGATATACCTTTATCTGCAGTAGCTGTATCTACAGGTGATCCGTTACCAGATTGACGTGATAATACAAGGATTCTAGCCTCTACTCCAAATGTATTTATCACTTTGTTCATCAGTCTGAGTCGGGTATGCATGGTTAACTTTAAAGGTCACCGTGTTACTCAGGGTATGATATAACTTAGCTGCCTGACTAGTCGTCTGTATGGTTAGCTCTAATTAACTCATTCACCCCTAACATTTCATAATGAACTATTCCAACCTTTGAATTGGAAGAGTTCAAATGTATCTTTAGGGGTGAATGAGTTAACAGTCTGAACCAGGCAGAGAACGTTTATTACCATATGCATACATCTAGTTGTAAATGTGAACATTACCAAATTCTACCCTATTATTGTCACAAAATAAATATGAAAATTCAGGTAAGGGAATTGTGAGCTGAAATAATTGTTGTGTGTGTACATACTTCCATTTGTACAGGTTTTGTATATTTTTGTACCTAACCAATTATGTCTGCGCATGCTATTTGAATAAGTTAGTGAACAAGATCAATACACATAAACCAGAAATAAGAATGAATTAATGTCAGTGAATACAATGAATTCAATTAAATTAATCCTATACAGTCAAACTTGTATACACACACCTGCACCCTTGGGAAGTCCAAAAAGGTGGTCTCTTTATGTAGGTGGCCTCTTACACTACTTAAGAGTTAGTGTACACTGGTGTAGTGGTCACTTAACAGAGGTGATCTCTTTATGTAGGTGGTCTCTTACACTACTCAAGAGTTAGTGTACACTGGTGTAGTGGTCACTTAACAGAGGTGATCTCTCAACAAATGTCGTTTCTTATTGGAGGTGGTTACGTTGCATGAACAGGATAATTGTACATGGAATATATACAATTTCGGTCTGTCACACAGCTTATAATTTTAATAAAATCCTTTATTCAGTGCAAACATACTAAGTTCAGGGCTGTCAGTATGTTGCAATGGGGGCAGCAATATTGATTTTGTTTTCCCTGTAGTTAAAGTATAGTCTAAGCTACTGTAGTTAAAGTATAGTCTGAGCTACTGTAGTTAAAGTATAGTTTGTGCTACTGTAGTTAAAGTTTAGTCTGAACTACTGTAGTTAAAGTATAGTCTGAGTTACTGTAGCTAAAGTACAGTCTGAGCTTCTTTAGTTAAAGTATAGTCTGCGCTACGGTAGTTAAAGTATAGTCTGAGCTACTGTAGTTAAAGTCCAACCTTTGCTACTGTAGTTAAAGTATAGTCTGAGCTACTGTAATTAAAGTATAGTCTGAGCTACTGTAGTTAAAGTATAGACTGAGCTACTGTAGTTAAAGTATAGTTTGCGCTACTGTAGTTAAAGTATAGTCTGAGCTACTGTAATTAAAGTATAGTCTGAGCTACTGTAGTTAAAGTATAGTCTGAGCTACTGTAGTTAAAGTTTAGTCTGAACTACTGTAGTTAAAGTATCGTCTGAGCTACTGTAGCTAAAGTACAGTCTGAGCTACTGTAATTACAGTATAGTCTGAACTACTGCAGTTTAAGTATAGTCTGAGCTACTGTAGTTAAAGTATAGACTGAGCTACTGTAGTTAAATTATAGTCTGAGCTACTGTAGTTAAAGTATAGTCTGATGAGCTACTGTAGTTAAAGTATAGTCTGAGCTACTCTAGTTAAAGTATAGACTGAGCTACTGTAGTTAAATTATAGTCTGAGCTACTGTAGTTAAAGTATAGTCTGAGCTATTCTAGTTAAAGTATAGTCTGAGCTACTCTAGTTAAAATATAGTCTGATGAGCTACTATAGTTAAAGTATAGTCTGAGCTACTGTAGTTAAATTATAGTCTGAGCTACTGTAGTTAAAGTACAGTCTGAGCTACTCTAGTTAAAGTATAGTCTGATCTACTGTAGTTAAAGTATAGTCTGAACTACTGTAGCTAAAGTACAGTCTGAGCTACTGTAGTTAAAGTATAGTCTGAGCTACTCTAGTTAAAGTATAGACTGAGCTACTGTAGTTAAATTATAGTCTGAGCTACTGTAGTTAAAGTACAGTCTGAGCTACTCTAGTTAAAGTATAGTCTGAACTACCGTAGTTAAAGTATAGTCTGAACTACTGTGGTTAAAGTATAGTCTGAGCTACTGTAGCAAAAGTACAGTCTGAGCTACTGTAGTTAAAGTATAGTCTGAGCTGTAGTTAAAGAATAGTCTGAGCTACTGTAGTTAAAGTATAGTCTGAGCTGTAGTTAAAGAATAGTCTGAGCTACTGTAGTTAAAGAATAGTCTGAGCTACTGTAGTTAAAGAATAGTCTGAGCTACTGTAGTTAAAGAATAGTCTGAGCTACTGTAGTTAAAGAATAGTCTGAGCTACTGTAGTTAAAGTATAGTCTGAGCTGTAGTTAAAGAATAGTCTGAGCTACTGTAGTTAAAGAATAGTCTGAGCTACTGTAGTTAAAGTATAGTCTGATGAGCTACTGTAGTTAAAGTATAGTCTGAACTAGTGTAGTTAAAGTATAGTCTGAGCTACTGTAGCTAAAGTACAGTCTGAGCTACTGTAATTAAAGTATAGTCTTAACTACTGCAGTTTAAGTATAGTCTGAACTACTGTGGCTAAAGTATAGTCTGAGCTACTGTAGTTAAAGTATAGACTGAGCTACTGTAGTTAAATTATAGTCTGAGCTACTGTAGTTAAAGTACAGTCTGAGCTACTCTAGTTAAAGTATAGTCTGATCTACTGTAGTTAAAGTATAGTCTGAACTACTGTAGCTAAAGTACAGTCTGAGCTACTGTAATTAAAGTCTAGTCTGAACTACTGCAGTTTAAGTATAGTCTGAGCTACTGTAGTTAAAGTATAGTCTGAGCTATTCTAGTTAAAGTATAGTCTGAGCTACTGTAGTTAAATTATAGTCTGAGCTACTGTAGTTAAAGTACAGTCTGAGCTACTCTAGTTAAAGTATAGTCTGATCTACTGTAGTTAAAGTATAGTCTGAACTACTGTAGCTAAAGTACAGTCTGAGCTACTGTAGTTAAAGTATAGTCTGAGCTGTAGTTAAAGAATAGTCTGAGCTACTGTAGTTAAAGAATAGTCTGAACTACTGTGGTTAAAGTATAGTCTGAGCTACTGTAGCAAAAGTACAGTCTGAGCTACTGTAGTTAAAGTATAGTCTGATGAGCTACTGTAGTTAAAGTATAGTCTGAGCTATTCTAGTTAAAGTATAGTCTGAGCTACTCTAGTTAAAGTATAGTCTGATCTACTGTAGTTAAAGTATAGTCTGAACTACTGTAGCTAAAGTACAGTCTGAGCTACTGTAATTAAAGTATAGACTGAACTACTGCAGTTTAAGTATAGTCTGAACTACTGTGGTTAAAGTATGGTCTGAGCTACTGTAGTTAAAGTATAGTCTGAACTACTGTAGCTAAAGTACAGTCTGAGCTACTGTAATTAAAGTCTAGTCTGAACTACTGCAGTTTAAGTATAGTCTGAGCTACTGTAGTTAAAGTATAGTCTGAGCTGTAGTTAAAGAATAGTCTGAGCTACTGTAGTTAAAGAATAGTCTGAGCTACTGTAGTTAAAGAATAGTCTGAGCTACTGTAGTTAAAGAATAGTCTGAGCTACTGTAGTTAAAGTATAGTCTGATGAGCTACTGTAGTTAAAGTATAGTCTGAGCTACTCTAGTTAAAGTATAGTCTGAATTACTGTAGTTAAAGTATAGTCTGCACTACTGTGGTTAAAGTATAGTCTGAGCTACTGTAGTTAAAGATTAGTCTGAACTACTGTAGTTAAAGTATAGTCTGAACTACTGTAGCTAAAGTACAGTCTGAGCTACTGTAGTTAAAGTATAGTCTGAGCTGTAGTTAAAGAATAGTCTGAGCTACTGTAGTTAAAGTATAGTCTGAGCTGTAGTTAAAGAATAGTCTGAGCTACTGTAGTTAAAGAATAGTCTGAGCTACTGTAGTTAAAGTATAGTCTGAGCTGTAGTTAAAGTATAGTCTGAGCTACTGTAGTTAAATTATAGTCTGAGCTACTGTAGTTAAAGTACAGTCTGAGCTACTCTAGTTAAAGTATAGTCTGAACTACTGTAGTTAAAGTATAGTCTGAGCTACTCTAGTTAAAGTATAGACTCAAACTATACTTTAACTACAGCTCAGACTATACTTTAAGTACAGTAGCTCAGACTATAATTTAACTAAAGTAGCTCAGACTATACTTTAACTACGGTAGTTCAGACTATACTTTAATTACAGTATAGTCTGAACTACTGCAGTTTAAGTATAGTCTGAACTACTGTAGCTAAAGTATAGTTTGTTCAGACTATACTTTAATTACATTTGAGTTACTGTAGTTAAAGTATAGTCTGAACTACTGCAGTTTAAGTATAGTCTGAACTACTGTAGCTAAAGTACAGTCTGAGCTACTGTAGTTAAAGTATAGTTTGCGCTACTGTAGTTAAAGTATAGTTTGAGTCTATACTTTAACTACTGTAGTTAAAGTATAGTCTGAGCTACTGTAGTTAAAGTATAGTCTAAGCTACTGCAGTTAAAGTATAGTCTGAGCTACTGTAGTTCAAGTATAGTCTGAGCTACTGTAGTTAAAGTATAGTCTGAGCTACTCTAGTTAAAATATAGTCTGAGCTACTGTACTTAAAATATAGTCTGAGCTACTGTAGGTAAAGTATAGTCTGAGCTACTGTAGATAAAGTATAGTCTGAGCTAATGTAGTTTAAGTATAGTCTGAGCTACTTTAGTTAAAGTATAGTCTGATGAGCTACTGTGGTTAAAGTATAGTCTGAGCCACTGTAGTTAAAATATAGTCTGAGCTACTGTACTTAAAGTATAGTCTGAGCTGTAGTTAAAGTATAGTCTGCGCTATTGTAGTTAAAGTATAGTGTATATATATCAGTATTGTCAGTTATATTAAAATTTTAATGCAAACCACATGTAGTTAAAGTATAGTCTAAGCTCCTGTAGTTAAAGTATTGTCTGAGCTACTCTAGTTAAAGTATAGTCTGATGAGCTACTGTAGTTATAGTATAGTCTGAGCTACTGTACTTAAAGTATAGTCTGAGCTAATCTAGTTAAAATATAGTCTGATGAGCTACTGTAGTTAAAGTCTAGTCTGAACTACTGCAGTTTAAGTATAGTCTGAACTACTGTGGTTAAAGTATAGTCTGAGCCACTGTAGTTAAAATATAGTCTGATGAGCTACTGTAGTTATAGTATAGTCTGAGCTACTGGAGTTAAAGTATAGTCTAAGCTACTGCAGTTAAAGTATAGGCTGAGCTACTGTAGTTCAAGGATAGTCTGAGCTACTGTAGGTAAAGTATAGTCTGAGCTACTGTAGTTAAAGTATAGTCTGAGCTATTGTAGTTAAAGTATAGTGTATATATATCAGTATTGTCAGTTATATTAAAATTTTAATGCAAACCACATTTTCAAAAATTAAAAAGTGATGTAAAGAAATTGCTCAAAACTTAATATAAAATAATCTTATATAATTCTATATACCTATTGTCCACAATCATTTCAAATTCTCTCAATAATGGATATAATTATAAACCGATGTGCAATTTATATCTATGTAGCATGTTATCAATACATAATAACTTTCTATCCATGAATTTTAAACCGAGACCAAAATTATTGAGAGCCCTGAACTACCAGACTAACATTAATTTTACCACGACCAAAAAAAATGCAAACTCCATGATTCAATTTCATTTAGACATTGAATCTGGCGCTGTTCTACTTCCGGAGGCCCAATATTCTTCCAGACATTTTATTACATGAAGCCATATATGTACATGCATATGGAAACTGTTGTACCTGTAGGTATTGACCCAGAGAACATGAATTCTGTTACGCACTAAACTTGTATGTGATATTCATCGATTGCGTAAATTATTTTACTTCCGCATCTCTCGATACATATTGTCTGATAAACTCTATGGTCTATCGTACCTGAAATGTATCCATATTGAAGTATTCAGTAAATAAGCTGTAGCATGATGACTAAACAAGACAGATAGTAAAAATGCCTTTAATCATATTTCAATATAAAATCTCTACCGAAGGATCCGATACAAACAGGTTCTGCCAAATAACAGATAGCTTTGACAGAAAACTGAAATCAGAAAGTTAGATAGCCCCAGACTCATAAATCTAGATAATTTATAAGCTTGAAGTACAATTGTGAATATATGTTATGAGTTAGATGTACCAATCTATAGATTGATGTTACGCTCTCTGAAAAATCAGTGAATCCTCCATATAACCTGACGACCATTAACTCATACACCCCTGAAATTTCATAATGGACTATTCCAACCTTACTATTGGAATAGGTCAAATGTGTCTTCAGGCGTAAATGAGTTAAATATTCTTAAATAATAATGCCACTTTAAGTAGAGAGTCCTAACTCTCTGGTTTAATCTTCAATCTAAGAAGACTTCTCTATTTTTCACTGAGGATCCAGGATCCCGTCGCACTGCAATCAGCTTTTTCTTATACACTGAGTAACCTCTCCTTAATATTATTTCTGGATATAACTAGAGCACAGCTGGGCAAAGTCACTTCATTAGACCTGGTAGCTCAGTCGGTTAGAGTGATATCATAACAATCTGAAGTTCAGGGTTGGAACCATGGGCCCCGTATTCATGAAACCATTGTCATGCTCAAGCATGGATTTTGCGCTCAAGCCCAATTTCTTATTCTGGCTATAAATTATTTTTTTAAAATCTTATGTCTTATAATTATTTCACTAAATTCACTAATTGTCTCACAATCTATAGTTTATTTTTGGGAAAATATAATGTAAATTTAACAGGAGAATATTTTCAAGCCCTGAGTTTTTTTTGGCAGAAAAGTGGTGGAAATGTCTACCTGAAGCAAAATGTCACTTACCAGGAATATGCATGCTATTCTTCACAATATCAATGAAAAGATGATCTGGTATGTCCCAAGTAAAATCCAAACTTAAAAACTGTATGGAAAACTGACATCTATAGTGAAACAAAAGCTATATAATAGACAGTTCGTCCACACCAATCCTTTTGATATATCCACGTTGGAATTAAGTTCTGACCGAACCAAGTATGTGGACGTATGATTAGCCTATCTTATCACATGTATTGAGACAACAACGTACGCAAGGATGGCAAATCTTTCGGGACAGTTTGAGAACGGATGGGTTGACCGATATCCTGACAATATTTACAGTGAGCTAATGCTAAGTAATGGTTGTCTATGTCATTGATAGGGTAGTTGATGATCACTATGGACGGAGATAAAGGGAGGAGATCTTGTGAGTATACTGTGACCTGTAGGAATTTATACACAACCCTCATTGGATCCTGACCAACGCATGTACAATGTATAGAACACCTTTACGTAATAATATTATATCATCGTGTTGCCTCTAAGATTTATTATATTTGCATTTCATGTTCACTATACAAGTTGAGTTCAACGCATTTGTATATATAACACAATGACGAAGAAGCTTGAACTAAAAAGGCAAAACTAGCCAATAAATAACAATATCTGACATGTAGTTACCGGGACACGTGATGCTAGACTAGTGCTATGATTGATTTGATACCCATATAAAATATAAAGCTGTGCCACATGTCTTGCTTAGGTCACCATTTAAAAGTATATACTTTTTCAATGTGATGCTTGACAGTTGCAGTTTTCTTCAACTAACACTGTGAATAGTTCTGAATCAAACGCTCATGTGACTAAGATTGTAATGTTGTTTCAATGATGTCACATACTAATATAAAAGTGTTGACAAATATGTAAATATTTAGACCGTAAATACATTTAGGATGCAACAGTATTTTTATCATTGTCATAACCGTGTGAATGCAAACAGCTTACTCTATATTTATCATGAATCACTAGGCAATTACAATAAACTGTTCTTGGTTAATTATACATGTGGCTGTTACCATTCACTCATATGAATAAGATGCTTAGTGACTCATTGTAAATATATATACATGAACATACATCTTGTTTACAAGCTTTTTGCACAAATACCAGTATGACTATACTTTAAGTGTAGTTCAACACCATTACCAGTTCAAATCAGAACCCGATTTAAATAATCATTTTTTACAATGGCCTTTCCTGTATCATCTATGCGTGTGTATGGTTCCTCCTGATCCATTGTCTGATTTAAGTTTGTCCTCGATTGTTAAGTAGACCCATGATATGACCAATACTGGACAAGTGCAACTTATGAATAGAAATTTAAAGTATCTGGTCATCTATTTAATGAATGATGACCATCTAATTATAATATACATGGTGATTATAACAAGAAACTAAAATATACTATTTAGCACAATACATAGAGTTTATGGAAAACTTCAGTTTTAAAAGATAAAAGATGTCAGCTGCTAGAAAGCCACCACAGAGACTTTATTATCATCTGAAAATGTACAAGATTAGAAAACAGTACAACTTTCATGTTACATACACTACATGTATATTGAGGGACCACCCTCAGAAAGGATATGAAGTGGTATATGTATCTTATTGCAGGCGATTCCTAACAGAGGTAAATCATTCACCCCTGAAGACAGACTTGAACTCTTCCAATTCAAAGGTTGGAATAGTTCATTATGAAACTTCATGTTTGAATGAGTTAATGAAAATCTCTGCAATGTTAAGCTTTTAAATTGATCCCTTAAGGATCCCCGTCCCACTGCACTCTGGTTTTTCATATATACAATGTACAGTAACCTCCCCTCCCCCTTGTTTTTGCTATAGTATAGCACAGCTGGGCTTAGACACTTCCATTGAACAAGTAGCTCAGTCGTTGAGGTAAACAGTATATTAATCTTAGGTATTGGGTTCGAATCCCAGTCTAGTGACGCTTACTTTTTTTAAAACTCAAAACACTGTTAATGATTATATTTTGTTTTTCACCTTTATTTTTCTTCAAAAAAGTATGGTAAGATATGGGGGTTTTCAGAAAATAATATATTGAAGCTGTAGTCTGATGCATAGTTACAGTTTTGGCAGTGGTACAGGGATCCTTAACACAAGTGGTCTCTTAAGTCATTCACCCCTGAAATTTCATAACAAACTATTCCAACCTTTGAATTGGAAGAGTTCAAATGTGTCTCCAGGGGTGAATGAGTTAATTAATAGAGGGAACTTCTTGATAAGGTTTGACTGTGTTACTTTATCACTATCAGGCTGAAGACAAAATGAAATCTTACGATGATGGTAAAATAAATTGGTTCAAAAGCTTAAAATGTGTTTTGTTTTCTATCTGCATTTAAATATGGAACAGGCAGGTGGGCTTTTTCACCTGAGTGTCAGCTAGACAAGACAGATAAGACTGTCAGTCAAGTTGACCACACAGGTGCCTCTATCCTGTCCTTACTTGGAACACATTTATACAAACACACCTTGGCAGCTAATAACAACACATCACAACAGTAGGCAGAAACTCTATTTCCTGATACAAAATTTTTATAATTGAAAAACACTAGCATGATAAATTGACCTCGGACACAAATCTAATTTGCCAAACCTTCCATGTCATTTATTAATTGAAGTCTCCTAGTACGAAAATCAATCTTGTGTTAGCATTTACCAGGCATTAACCTGTACAGTCTATACAAAGTAACGTCTTTGACCTCAGAGATTCTGCACAGATGATAAACACAAACGAATACAAAAAGTGTGAAACTAACCAAAATATTGAACAGTTACGCAGGTGAGAAATACTTAATTTTCGGAAAGGTTGATTAGAATCTGTGACATGAAGACAGGCAAACCCGAGATTAATATTTTACCATCTAATTAAACGGCATGAGGCAGCTCTGTTGAGGTATAAACAGTTAAAATTGTACGAGGGAGATTTTCCTGTCTATATCATCAGATCATTATTGATTATTGTTCATACACACATGTGTCACAATTAATGAAAAATGGCGGTCATATGTTAGCTTATACTGCATAACGTGACGTTACACAGGAAGAGGTGTTTTCATTTGTTAAAAGGCTACAGTGAGTTGTCTTTCCTTACTTATAGAGAAAGACAGAATCTACTTTACTGCTTTTTAAAATGGGTACGAACCTGTGAAGCTTTCAGTCTTTTGATTTTTTTTTATATATGCATGAAAATTTACAAATGTATTATCAAGGGAGATAACTCTAACACAAATTACAAGTACAGTAGGGCTGCAACGAGTATCCAAATACTGCTCAGTTTTGATAGGGACCCAAGTCTGAAAATGTGTACCTTTAGGGTTCCCATGTAACTGTCAGTTACCACCTGTGTCAACAAATTAAAGTAAAAGAATGAAACACTTCAATGTCCCAGCCACCTGTTTTACTTTTAATCAACAGGGATCGGTGACATTCCTTTTTTTTTGGAATATGTTCACAAGCAACATCATTAACATTTTGTTTTCTCATGGCCTTATTTCCCCTCGGGAACTTCAAGCTACTGTGTATTTCTTTCATGTCGGTGATGAGATGAAATGACTTGGGCAGGACTAGTTTTACACTTGCTTTTATGCGCAAATTAAAGAGATGATGTTCGGTTTAATGCATCGTAATGTTGTGCAGTTCTGTGATTTGATTTCCCAGTTGCACCTGAAAGGTCACTGTACCGTGCAAGTGTCGAGCAAGCCGACGTGAAGCATGACAACCTACAATGGCTACGTTTACCTCCGTGTGTGCCTCAGTTTTGCTCGCCATGTTAAGTAAATGTGTAAACATGCTGATTGGCTAAGTGTAATACAAGTGTTACCTAAACTTCTGACTAAAGCTGGAGCGTAAAATATATTGTTTTTCAGCCATGTAATTGCCGGTGAATTTAAAAAGAAATTGATACATGTACTATCATTTACAAAGCTTAGTCAAAGCTAATGGGTTTTATTATCTCTCCAGGATATGGATCCCCTTCCAACACTAACGTGCTTTGCATGGTTCAAATATTTCTAAGTATCCGGGTATGGGTAATTTTTTTAATTTCGGGTACCTATACCCGGGGTTGAAACTCTGAAGCCATGACAGCCCAGCACATAATGTGTGGTGTAAGATCATGCTCATATATGACTTTAAAGGAGAAACATCTGGGGGGGGGAGACCCAACGTCCCTACAAGGAAGTCAGTTCCATAGTGGCGGTAGGGATCCTGGGGGATACCTAACGACAGGGGGGTGGAGACCCAACGTCCCTAAAAGGAAGTCAGTTCCATAGTGGCGGTAGGGATCCTGGGGGGATACCTAACAACTGGGGGGGGGAGACCCAACGGCCCTAAAGGGAAGTCAGTTCCATAGTGGCGGTGGGGATCCTGGGGGGGTACCTAACAACTGGGGGGGGGGGACCCCACGTCCCTACAAGGAAGTCAGTTCCATGGTGGCGGTAGGGATCCTGGGGGGGTACCTAACAACTGGGGGGGGGAGACCCAACGTCCCTACAAGGAAGTCAGTTCCATAGTGGCAGTGGGGATCCTGGGGTGGATACCTTAATGGTATTCAACGGTGCTCATCAGGGAAAGAAGAGCAAAAGAAATAAGGGAGAAATATCTAATGCATATCATAGGTAAAGTTAGGAATAGCATCATCCTATCCTATCAGGGAATTAATTCTAACACAATTATACTGTAAAATCATAAATTTTTGTGGGACATTAAATTTCGTTTATTTCGTGGTTAACAAAAATCCACGAAACTAAATTCCCACGAAAACATAAATTTGGTATGATATAGATAGGGAGAAAATCAGAAATTAGCGAAATACAATGTCTTTGAAACAGGCTGATATATGAAAACCTAGAAGTTTTAACCCATGAAAATAAAGGATTCTACCGTATATACAGTTGTGGGACCGCACAACGCACCAAAAATAGCGTGCGCACACCGTGCATACATCGTTCACACACCGTCCGCACATCGTCCACATATGGTGCACACAACTGTGCGATTTAGCAATCGTTCGCCCCGTTGTGCGCTTCTCTCCGCACAACTGTGCGATTTGGTATCATTTGTAGATCAAAATTACGGAATGACAAATATACGGAAGGCTTGTATCCGATAATGTACACTGTGTATACATCTGTAATTTCTCATCACAATAATCAAGATTATACAATTTCACAATGCGTGTTACACAGTATTACAGCGACCGTTAGGCTGTCAAGAATGGGTTTGGCTCCAAGGTAACAGAACAGGTAAATAACAATTTTATGAGTGTCCGGAGTTTTACGTGACCAGTGCCTGACACACAGAGCTGATATGCGATACCGTTTGACCGTAATGAATAGTATTTGTTATTTGCATTCGTTTGCCTATAGCTCCCCTTCACCTGGATTTTCACACCCCCGGCCTTACCCGACGAGTTACGTAAGTGCCCCAGGCGGGGAGAAAACTACGGTCCAGGTACATGTACAAAGTGGTTATGTTTACCTGTATACGGGATTGTGTTGTAATTTTACATGTGTCGATTAAGTTTGTTTAAAAACACAGAAAACACAATTTCTAAATATAAGAATGTATAGACAGAAAGATAAGTTTATAGATGTTGCTAGAATATAGAAACATACGTAAACATCAAGTTTATATGTTTAAACACGAAACCGTATAAATTGTTAAGGCATTCCTCAATTTACACCAACCACGATTGTTATCGCACAACGTCCGTCTATCGTGCGCACATATGTGCGCAAGCAATGATCGTTCAGCTTTTTATCGTTCGCCCATCGTGCACACACCGTTCACACACCGTGCACACATCGTGCGCACACCGCACATCGTGTAACGTTGTGCGATCCCACAACTGTAGTTATTGTGCATATATGATAGCACACATCTTTAAGGAGATAATCTTAACATAATTATAGGTATGATGTGTAAGGTTATGTATATTTTGTATATTCATTAAAGGAAATTAATCTTGCGCCAATTTCAGGTATTAATTGTATGGCGACACATCCTTATAAGGGAAATAATTATAACAAAGATGATAGATAAGGTGTTTGAAGTAGCATACAACCTTAGGCAGGATTTTTTACATTTTATGAAAACAAAATATTCAGTCAAAATAGCCTCACTTTGTTTTTAATCATTTATACAAAAACAGAAAACATTAACAATCTTTAAGTTATCTTCCTTTTCAATTTAAAATTCCTACATTATTTGAAGTATGGTTCCCCTATCTTAATTTGCTTTAGTTTTTCCGTTTTTGAACATTTCATACTAACTATAAAATCCTTTTAGAATGAAACTTGCATGTCCGTATAAGTTGATCAATAATTTCTCGAAAACTTACAGAAAGAATGGCAATAACCTAGTTTGTAGTGATCTCACATTTTCTTCATGAAATTTCATATCATTGAGTGTCACTTGCCTTTTAAGCAATATAATATCTAGTCTTTTATCTGGGAATTTCTTTAACTGCTCCTTTATAGAAAAGTGGGCAGCTTCTTCCCAATGAAATCCATTTTATTGCTGATATTATGCAAATTGTAAAAGGAATCCAACACCATTTAAATTGAACGGTTTGAGCAGCATTATACATTTAAACACCAGTGTCTCATCTTGAAAAATAACAGTCAGGAGAATTTGCATGGAATTACACCGATTCAATGCGTTGTTCTGTGATAGCATTGCTTTGAAGAGGTCATCTAGAAACCAGTCTGAGTCGTATTTAGCAAATATTTCTCTTGCCTTTTATTGCAGGTTAGCACATTGTGATCGACAAAACATGAAACATGTTCAATAGTTTTGTGTATTTCCTTAATAAGGGTCTGGAATAGTGTGCATTTATACATTACAATTATAACAAGCATACTGAGTGTTGCTAAAGCAATACATGTCCTCTACCGGCCCCTGCTAGCTAATTACATTGTAATGATTTATAAAAAAGGTGCCCTTTAGTGCTTATTTGGGAAAATGAAAAATATATACAATTAGCTTGTAACTGATTTTAATGTAATAATAATACAAGATATTGTAATGTGAGATTTTATGACAGAGGAATTATAAAAGAATCTAAAAAATCTAAAAATAGTAACAGTGACCTTGACCCAACAACCCTGAAACTCAAACTTGTCCCAGATATTATGGTCCTTTGTTATTGTGTGAAGTTTGATCCAAATCCCTCAAGGAATGAAACTGCTAGAGCGCTGACAATCATTGGTGTTACGTATACATGTACGTATACAGACGGACAGAGAGGAAAACTATAGTCCCCCCCCCCGTTTCACCGGTAGGGGACTAAAAAGTAGGGGTGTCACAATACGCCAAGAGTGTATCATGATATATTGCAATACAGAATGAACATATTGTGATACGTATCCCGATATATTGTCATGGGAAGGATGTGCTCAATTTTACAATAAGTTGTTGTCAGAATGTTATCAAACTTAATCAAATATAATGTATGGATAACATAGATTTAAGATTTTTGTCAAACCAACCATTGATTACAAAATTTGAACTTTTTTAAAAAGCCTGCTTTATGCTCATTGGCATATCTGTTAGAATTTGTAGTAATTTGCAAAGTTTAAACACCAAGCAGATACATAAAAATAATCCCAGTCTTTCATCAGCATAAAATTCTCAGGGTTTGTCAGGCTTGGGGTTGTGTATAATTAGAGGAGCCTGTAGGTAGGACAGGTACCTGATATACTAGAGGCCTGATTGACTAATGGAGAAGGTGGGAGATGACATTTATTGGGAGAAGTTGATCAATCAGAGGCCAGGTTCAGCACCTCTAAACACAAGACCAATTACAGCAACACACAACCTCAGCAACAACTTTAGTCATGTCTAAAGCCTCAAAACACAGAATGTCAGAGGACTAGTCATGTCTAAAGCCACAAAACACAGAATGTCAGAGGACTAGTCATGTCTAAAGCCACAAAACACAGAATGTCAGAGGACTAGTCATGTCTAAAG
>NW_018403513.1:600354-654945 GCF_002113885.1 Mizuhopecten yessoensis | reverse complement strand
GATCCTATGTACCAGCTCAACACACACTTACTGTACATGTATACAGACAGCGATCCTATGTACCAGCTCAACACACACTTACTGTACATGTATACAGACAGAGATCCTATGTACCAGCTCAACACACACTTACTGTACATGTATACAGACAGCGATCCTATGTACCAGCTCAACACACACTTACTGTACATGTATACAGACAGAGATCCTATGTACCAGCTCAACACACACTTACTGTACATGTATACAGACAGACTGTGTTTTTCTAATAGTTTGTACATTAACAAAGAATTCAAGCACTTTAGAATGTTTTTCTATTTTCCTATAGTACATTTGTATTAATTTTACCAAACCTTATGAATCTGTGAAATCTTTCATGAACTATTCCCTACTGCGCATTAAATTTCTTACAAATAACAAGGGCATAAAGAGCATGTACTATCTGCCTCTGAACGGATTTAAAACCAGGTGGGTGTACACTATGGACTCTGTCAGAAAGAAGCGTAAAAATTAGACATATCTCAAAATCTTAAAAAAGATTATTTAAATTCATTAAAATATCATTTTTAAATCTTTAATTCATAACTAGACAAAGGGCATCATCATTTTGGGAATAAAGGATCAAATTAAACCCAAGAGGGACAACACTAAATTACAAATCAATCGTTTTCTCAAGCTCCCTTAGCGAAGAATTAAACAGCATCGGAGTTGAATTACACCAGGCTAATGCCAGAGATAAAAGAGAATCGACACAGTGTATTGCCGGAGATGGTGAGCGTGGGTGCCCCTTCCAGAATAGGTGTTAGGATTGAATGCCTGAACTCCAGTAAGACAGAGAAAAAATCCACAAATAGTATCAATACAAATGGCGAAATCAGAACGAAAATGTCAACACAACAAGACAAAAAGAGCAGATAATGAGGAGACTTCAAAACAAAAGGCTCTTTGTCAAGAATTTACACTAAAAGAAAATAGAGGCAAACCAGCTAAAGCACAGAAAAGGTACTAAGTTCCTGCACCACACACAGTCCAATCAATAGATCTTGAGTCTAAGCCGAACGGTAGCGTATTTGAAGCTTAAGTGATGCAAACGTGCAGTCAAACTAGTGTTTCATTTTTTAAACTCATTCACCCCTGAAATTTCATATTGAACTGTTCCAACCTGTGAATTAGAAGAATTCAAATGTGTCTTTAGGGGTGAATGAGTTAAAGTGTCCTATAATGCAAAAGAGAATCTTCTAGATATCTGAACCAGAAAGATAAGAAAATATTTAAGTAGACTGATCATGTTTGGTTCCTATTTGTTTTACGTCCTATTAACAGCTATGGTCATTTACAGAGGTGTCAGGTATTTGTGGTGGAGAAAAACAGAATACTCAGAGGAAAAACACGGACCTCAACCAAGTACCTGGCGACTGGTCCATCATAAGGCCTCGAACCTATGATGCACTGGTGGAGGGCTAGTCAGAGCGTAGACAGTCAGACGATGATAAAGGACATTATGAAAGTATGATTCTATAAAAATAACATGTCTGAAATGTAGATAACTAATACTGTCCATTTCTATGTGCCATGTTTGTTATAACATAAGCAGCAAGGTAGGTAGTCAACGACGGCTGTAGATCAAAGAACGCTTACTTTATTTTTTGTAAAAAGTATCTTTTTACTACAGTATGAAACAGCTATGTTGAATATATTTGCACAGCGTTATTTTTTTCAGTCATAGTACAAGACTCGATAATATGATATAGTAATTTAAACAAACCTAAACTTTGATGTATTATGCATATCAAGAACTGCTAAAACCCTTCAAGAATTTAATTAGGAACAAGACCTTAACTACATATTGTCTTTACAGGGTACTCACACTCAGAGCTGCCTGGAGTTAATGCCTTTGTCAAGTCNGGGGGGGGGGGGGGGGGGGGGGGGGGGGGGGGGGGGGGATCCTTGACAATTTATACACTTGCTTTCAATCTACATTTGGACTGGCTTTGAGAATGAAATATCTGCTGTCAGCAGTTTATATAAAGTGGGAGTGTAAACTTGGTCAAGCCTCGCCCTGCAGTCTTATCAGGGCACAACGACCTGGTTCATGTGTACTTATTATCATTTAAAATCCATATTGTCTGTCCAACTTTTTTTATATTTTCATATTTTTTTTATCCCCAAGACCTTACAATTTCACAGACATAATTAATGTATCTCAACGACAACCATTTTACTTGATTCAGAAAAGGTTGACCTCAGTGACCTTGAAACATATATACAACAACAGAATCCTAATGAACAGCACAATCGATCTAAACACATCTCCCCTGAGTCTCCCCAGATCTAAACACATCTCCCCCGAGTCTCTCCAGATCTAAACACACCTCCCATGAGTCTCTCCAGATCTAAACACATCTCCCCTGAGTCCCCCCAGATCTAAACACATCTCCCCCGAGTCTCTCCAGATCTAAACACATCCCCCCTGAGTCTCCCCAGATCTAAACACATCCCCCCCGAGTCTCTCCAGATCTAAACACACCTCCCATGAGTCTCTCCAGATCTAAACACATATCCCCTGAGTCTCCCCAGATCTAAACACAGCGCCCCTGAGTCTCCCTAGATCTAAACACATCGCCCCTGAGTCTCTCCAGATCTAAACACCTCTCCCCTGAGTCTCCCTAGATCTAAACACAACTCCCCCGAGTCTCCCCAGATCTAAACATATCGCCCCTGAGTCTCCCTAGCTCTAAACACATCTCCCCCGAGTCTCCCTAGATCTAAACACATCTCCCCTGAGTCTCCACAGATCTAAACACATCGCCCCTGAGTCTCCCCAGATCTAAACTCATCTCCCCTGAGTCTCCCCAGATCTAAACACATCCCCCCCGAGTCTCTCCAGATCTAAACACATCTCTCCTGAGTCTCTCCAGATCTAAACACATCGCCCCTGAGTCTCCCCAGATCTAAACACAGCGCCCCTGAGTCTCCCTAGATCTAAACACATCGCCCCTGAGTCTCTCCAGATCTAAACACCTCTCCCCTGAGTCTCCCTAGATCTAAACACACCTCCCCCGAGTCTCCCCAGATCTAAACACATCTCCCCTGAGTCTCCCCACAGATCGAAGTCAGGAGCCTGTTCAGCTCAGTCAGCTCAGTCCAATAATGGAAATTTGATATTTTAAGGAATATATGTACTAACATCAAATACTGATATATAATATAACAACCAACTAAACCTGAGATATACATCTTTGCCAAATCTCATTTCTTGGAGCAAGACTCATAGATTTAGTATACTCATTTTGTTTTAATTTGAAATCATCTTTCTCCTGATTCTTCCTGTTCATGTGGTCATCCAATTGAAAATTCTGAACACTTCTTCTTCACTTGTCCAAATTACTCTAATTCCAGGAACTTAAACCATGATATCTTTACCATAGCTGGATACTGAAATGTTCAACTTTTGACATCTGGGAGTACTGACTTACCTTCCGAAATAAATATACTGATTTTGTCTAATGTTGAAAAGTACACCAATGCATCTAAACGGTTAGGATGATGTAACTAAATGTTTAAATATTATCAAACTATTATATATGTTTTTAGCATGTATATATAATTAAATGAATTATTTGCTGTAATTAACCTAATTCAATCATAATTGTTGATAGTTGCTAGTCAATTAGATAATATTGTAAATATCATAGAGTGAATGAGTATTGACATGAGTGTGTATAGAGAGTGTAAGTAGTTAATTGTATGAATGTATGACTGAGTGTATGAATTGAATACAATAATATAAATAGCTTATTAATTACATGTATATATATAATATCATACTTACACCATCATGGAGAAGATTGATATAGGCCTAGCCTGTTATCTTATCCATTTATATATGTTTGTTTATATATAATAAAATTTGTTAAAACAATTTCAAATCAGTAAAAAGAAAAACATTCAACTGTCTTTTTACCAAAATTCAACAAATTTTGATAGAGCAACTTTAACTATGGTATTTAAAACTAAAATTTTGTCCAATCTTGGTTGTGGAAAGTATTTTTTAGGCATTTTACTTTTTACCACACAATGTCCCCCTATAAAATAATAGTGACCCATTACCTTAGCGTTTGTACACAGTCCCAATGATACGTTAACTTGCTGGAAGCCAGGTAAATGGTATAAACTCTCTTATGTATAACATCTTTTTATCACTAGAGCAAGAATAATCTGTCTTTTTGATGTAAGGTCAAGATTTAGACTCCAGAGATAACAGTCCAGTAGTTTAGCTTTTAATATATATATATATAGTAGCTGTATAAATATTTAACCTGAATAAAAAGTAGTCAATAAAATAATTAAAAAACCAAATTCACTGTAATTAGGTCAACTTTAATTTTACATCTGTCCATTAACGTAAAACACAAAACACAAGAGAGTGTACATTTATGTCTATTTTAAGACAAGTACTCATTAAACCAGGTTTTGTTCTACATATTGACACGACATAAAAACTTCTGATAAAAAAATGCCTACCTTCATGTACCTAGCCTAACTTTCTTCTGGATGTAACTCCTCCACAGTTATATAATTTTGTTCGGCCTTACATTAAACTTGTATTATTAAAACACATAATGTTGCCCATGCTATCTGTAACACCTCGTTCCTCACACTTGCTGTATGGTTTGTCATACATTATATATTTACTTATAACATTCTAATCTCGTAAGTTGTCCTTAGACATGAATAAATGAGCTGCTTATACTTTTCTGATACACTGTGTGGTAGCTAGCTATATAGATATATGATGTCTATTTCTTATCAGCCAGGACAGCCCTGGTGTGTATTGTCTCATGCATAGTCAACATCAAAGCACCGGTTTATCATATAGATATAGAGATCATGGCCTTCGGGTACAAAATCTTACATAAACACACATATGTATTAAGATATAAATCTGACATCTACCTGACTATGTAGACAGAAAAAATCTCCTGAAGACAAAATCAGGTCTGTATCAGTAACTAAACAAACAGGTTTGTATCAGTAACTAAACAAATAGGTTTATATCAGTAACTAAACAAACAGGTTTATATCGGTAACTAAACAAATAGGTTTGTATCAGTGACTAAACAAATAGGTTTGTATCAGTAACTAAACAAAGAGGTTTGTATCAGTAACTAAACAAAGAGGTTCAAACAAGTTTGTATCAGTAACTAAACAAACAGGGTTGTATCAGTAACTAAACAAACAGGTTTATATCGGTATCTAAACAAATAGGTTTGTATCAGTTACTAAACAAATAGGTTTGTATCAGTGACCAAACAAATAGGTTTGTATCAGTAACTAACCAAAAAGGTTTGTATCAGTAACTAAACAAACAGATTTGTATCAGTAACTAAACAAACAGGATCAAACAGGATCAGTAACTAAACAAACAGGTATGTATCAGTAACTAAACAAATAGGTTTATATCAGTGACTAAACAAATAGGTTTGTATCAATAACTAAACAAAGAGGTTTGTATCAGTGACTAAACAAATAGGTTTGAATCAGTAACTAAACAAAGAGGTTTGTAACAGTAACTAAACAAACAGGTTTGTATCAGTGACTAAACAAATAGGTTTGCATCAGTAACTAAACAAAGAGGTTTGTAACAGTAACTAAACAAACAGGTTTGTATCAGTGACTAAACAAATATGTTTGTATCAGTAACTAAACAAAGAGGGTTGTATCAGTAACTAAACAAACAGGTTTATATCGGTATCTAAACAAATAGGTTTGTATCAGTGACTAAACCAATAGGTTTGTATCAGTAACTAAACAAAGGGGTTTGTATCAGTAACTAAACAAACAGGTTTGTATCAGTAACTAAACAAACAGGTTCAAACAGGATCAGTAACTAAACAAACAGGTTTGTATCAGTAACTAAACAAACAGGTTTGTATCAGTAACTAAACAAACAGGTTTGTATCAGTAACTAAACAAAGAGGTTTGTATCAGTAACTAAACAAAGAGGTTTGTATCAGTAACTAAACAAACAGGTTTGTCCACTCATTAATCATGTAAAAACATCCAAGTGGACGACGACCCCGCAATAGGAAGGCATAGGAAATTCTATGTTTCTAACAGCATGCGAGGAAACAACAGCTCTTCATCAGACCTTTTTCTAAAAGCTGAAAAAATGTATCTAGAATTGTATGTATTATGTCAAAATTATTTTTTCTCATTCGTGCATATGTATGTCAAGGCTTTTGCATAGATCTTCACAGCAGATAACAATTATAGCTTCATAAAAAGACATATGCAAAGATGATGGAGCCACAAAAGGGACACAAACAGTGCTATACCACAGAAATGTCATAACCATACAACAATATAACCTGAAGACATGGAAACGAAAAATACAAAATCACTCATGACATTTCACCAGACTTAGAAGTTAGATTCAAGGTTACATGCTATATAAACACATAATAAATCTGATGTGTATTTAAGTTACCTCCCTTAATAATGTAATTAATCAGAATTACCCAGATGGTTCAGTTCCTGTGTACAGTTTATACGTAAAATCAACGAGTCTAAATTACTATTCTCCGCAATACATTTAACACATGGGTTAGGGTGGAACTCTTTTGTTAAGGAGCTGATGTCACAGTAAGGTAACATACATCTTTAACTTGTCCTTGAACCACATTACCCAGAGTCGGCCTTCATGTAAATCTGGGTCAGGATCTCGGTTGTTAGGCTTAGCTGTTCAAATGCTTCATTATCAGGGTTGTATCCAAAACAAAACGCCAGTAGTAATCACTAGCCCTGATCGTAGACCATTGCTGCACCAAGATGTCTCCAACTGAATAGTTACAACATCTAATGAAGATAATTTATTTGAAATGGGCCAGTCAAAGCCGAAATAGCACTAGTACTTCAACAAAAGCGCTGTTTAAAGCACAATGCATTTATAGAAAAAAATCCTACACATTCCTATACATTTTGTTGGAAAACAGTACACAGTGGAATCCACTAGTTAAAATATCGTATATTATGATAAAAAGCTTATTATAATATTTTTCCATGGATGATTTTTTTCTCTAAACTAACTTATTCTTCACAAGAGTTTATACCTGCCTCATATAAAAGAACAAAGGAAAAAATAACGAACATTTTGTTAATTTGTTTAAGATACAAAAGGTATAACCTGGACTTGATCTAGTATTCATAATATTGAGTTCAGAATTGGTGCTTAATGTGAATATTGAAATATTAAACATCAATATTTTGTCAATATTTAACATTAAACAAGAGGCCCAATTATATTAGTGATAATATTGAAATATTTCATTGATAATTGATGTATAATATTATAATAAGTTGGGAGAAAGGCTGAAAGATGGCTAAGATGAAACTAGACCTCCTGATGTGTAAGTGCATTTCCTGGACCTATAGCACTTACACCACAGATTGGTGTAAATTCTATCTGACCGTTTCTCACTACATCTTCTCGCAATACACGCAGATCAGAGACAATAAAGGGAAGACAAAGTATGAGCGACCATTGATTATTTCATACGAAATGTCCCTCGGAGGACACTGAAAGATTCCAATCCAAGAAGAAAATACAAAACAGATTTTTTTTCGTAAGAGATATTCACACTTTGCTGTTATAATATTCGTTTGTAAGCGACTTCCTGGCCAAGAGAAAGAGGAGAAAGCTATCAACTCCGTAATAAGATTCTCATATAGGCACGAACATCTGTGAAGTATTACTCATTGTCTACTAAAGGGAAATAAAGGGGTTTTGGATACTTTTCAATTACAAAGTTTCAAAATGGAATAACAATTGAATCAACTCAACACAACCGAGAAGGCTGCGTTCAGTTTTCCAATGATATATATAAATCTGTCTTTTAGAAGAATCAGTTTAATGCTTGTTGTTTTGTCATTGTCGGGTCTGATATAATTCGGGATTATCCATTAACAGTTGATGATTCCTATCCATTTATCTCAGTTATGGGGTTAGACTGCATAGTGACTTATATTTGGCGCGATATTTAATTTCGTATATATTCACATTAAGCACCAATTCTGAACTCAACTATCATGAGAGCAATTATTATTAAGTAACAGCAGTCAGATACGTTAAGTGAAATAGGACAGTTTACCAACATATATACAGATTGGTAAGTTAGAAAAACTAAGTAAAATGTAGGTAATTTACTGCATGCCATAATAATTCATGATCAAAGCATTACCCGGGAATTGGATGATGAAGCAGATCACTCCGAGACTGATATAAATTAGTCGCAACACTCAACAGGTGTTCATCATAGGTCTCGTATCTGTATTATACAACAGCCGACATTGCAGGATCCATTTTCATTGTTTGTAATATTGGTACAGGATATTAATATTGTAACCATCCTCTATTGTCAACTGATCTCCATTATCAAGCAGTAATACAACAGAGTGTGAATTTCTTTGACATCAATACATCATACAAATGCTATTAACATAAAACAAGAGGCCCATGGATCCTGTTTGCTCACCTTTTCCTTGTGCTATCTGAATATAAACTAGACACAAAAAGCTAAAACATTTCCAGTAACTTGTGACCTCAGAAACTCAACTATTTCATCATGTCAGAATATTTGTTGTGCAACTTTTGATTAAGGCTTGACTAAGAATTTGTCGAAAATATCTAAGCCAATCAGACAAAGAGGATCCACCCCGATTGCCAGCTGGGATTTTAAATCAACCCTGGAAAACACTTTAACAGCAGCAGCTAACTGCTAAAAACCATCACATGATTATACAATAGTTTAAACAATTCACCTGTTTGAAGCTTTGAAGTAAAATAATGTCTCGACCCCTATTTCCCCCATTAAAACCTACTGCTTTCCCCTAGCTAACAGATCTAGAGGCTGGAACACTTCCTTTTACTCAATGCCAATTAGTTTTATTCAAATCACCCCCATCAGAAGGAGTAGTTTTTTCAAAGCTAAACCCTTCGATATATACCCCAATGGATTTCCTTGGCACAGGGTTGCTTCATGGTGAATTGTGTACAGGAAAATTGAAGTTGACAATGGATAATAGAAAAAAATAACATGCCATGGCATAAGTTCTCCTAATCCTTTGCATCAACTAGGCTTAACTAAATCAACTGAAACTGGAGATGGACCTTACACAATCATAATTGGTACAATTCTAGGACGGAGAATCATATAGAAACCTAACTTTTTTAAGTCATTAAGATACTGTTATTTAATTTATTTTAAACTTGAATCTATGAATGCCAAATCTGCGTATAGTGAACTCACCAGACTAAGACAGACTGTCAGACTATTGCTAGAAGCAGACAGGGAAAAAAATACTGAAGTCATGTACATGATAACATCCCAAACAACATCCCATAATAGGGAACTGACATGGCTCTGATAATGTCAAGGGACTTTGTGGTGTTTTGAATTGTTCAGATAGACCTACTCAGACTGTCTATACTGTCCCGTGATCAGCTGTGGCGTGCTGCTCACCATTTTTCTTGTTCACCAATTCTAAACCAGACATGCCGTAATTTTCAACCTGTCATTTTGATCTCATTGTTGCCTGCGCTTAATAGCTAGCGGTTATAATTAATACAACTGAGCTGATCGAACTCGCTGTTAAACACCTATGAGTAAATGAACAAGCTACCTAAATTTTCAACAGTATTCGTTTTCTGATAAACCCTGCATTATTTCATTAGATGATTTGCCAATTAAGTAATACAACACTTTCATCAATGTTTATATTGAAAACTCAGGACAGTATATAATCATTCTAATAATAGCTGCAGGCGTCTACAAAAAACATCCATTCCTTCATTTTGCTGACGAAATTTTGAAAACAACATTAATTACAACTTAAAAGCTTTTCCATTTTTCAAAACATATTTAGTATTGTTCTAATAATATAGCTACATGTATGTCTCTAATATTTGTCCATCCCACCACTTTGAAAACAATTTCTTAGTTTTTTTCAAATTTTCTCATAACCACCTATAAGCTACTTAACATTCACCCCTGAAATTTCATAATGAACTATTCAAACCTTTGAATTGGTAGAGTTCAAATGTGTCTTCAGGGGTGAATGAGTTAAAACTGTTTGCCTCAATTCAATGTTATCAACGTTAACTTATGAGCTGCCTCGTTTATGATTCATTTACTACATAACGTTATCTTTTTCAGTAACATTTAAAGTATGAAGCATCACACAGTTTTTTTTACTTTATCATCATGTTTACATGCATCACCGCCCAGCACATTGCCAATAAATATAGCTTTGATGCAATACAATTTTCAAATAAGGTGTATCTTTGATGCTTTTTCGCAGAAGAAATCACAAACAATCAATGTATTTAAATTCTTTTGCAAATTGTGTATATTTGTGCATGTACTTTGACCACTTTGACCGGGATTTCTTCATGTCCTGAACCACTTAAGTTTTAAGGTAAAGGGTACCGCTGTACAAAATTTAATCTTGAACTGATAAAACATCCTTTCTGACTTTAACATAGTTCCATCAACAAGGTTTCGTCTTTCATTTTAAAATTGTGCTTTGATATAAATAAATGGATTGCTACCCCAGTGAAATATAGGATCAGATGTTCAACCCTAGCTTTTGAACAAATTACAATTGAGATCACAGCATGCAAGACTAATTACAACACACGAAGAAACCCACCCACCCCCAAACTCTATAACACTCATTTTAAGGTACCACGACACCAAAGTTTGTCAATCATTACCTACATGGCAAATTATCACATAGTTTTCACAACAGAATGTGAATTTAAAATGTTCAACGGACAAGAAAAGATACACAAAGCATTGCATGAAGATAGCATGTCCCTGTAAAACAATTATATATGTATATATACTGTCATACTGTCTCCGGCAAAACCAGGGCTAAAAGAACTAGATGTCTAGATTTCGTCTTCGTCTGAAGTCCAATATATAGCCTCAGGTGCCCATGGCGGCAACTGCTATAAATTATTAAATGTTCATTTTGCACCCCGTAATTACGTGTAGCTTGATGTTTTAGGATGAATGAAGTAAACCAATATACCATACATACCTTGTGTCTTTACACATTTGTTGTATCTCCCATGTTATGAAGATTCTTTTGTCACAACTTCTCTAGTTCCCAATGTCATTCCCTGAAAATGGGAAAATAAAAACAAATTCAACATAAATTACAAAATTCCCAGCAGATTTTGCAAGTAGAATTGATTTTGTTCATATCCTAAACCAAATCATTGCATAAATCAGAAGTTCATATATACTAAAACATATAAATGGCGTCTGTCGGCAACCTAAAACCCACTTTATTTTCACATTGATGGATTTTCAGAAGAGATGATACAAAGATTCATACCTTCAATAAAAGCATGTTGAAGTATTTCTTGTTAAACAGTCTCTTTCCATTGCTTTTAAATTTCTTGCCTCCGCATTTTTTTGCATTATGTATAGTCTCCATCCCAACACTAGCCAATCTTAAATGAAGATCCACGTGTATGAGAATTTTCTCGCAATACAGGGCCCAGAACCCCAGACATATATACAGTTTGTTAAGTGTAAATGTCTTCTTTATCATTTCTAACACATTTATTTCCATACTAATCAATTACCATTTCTGATGGCAACTAATTAACTCATTCACCCCTGAAGACACATTTGAACTCTTCCAATTAAAAGGTTGAAATGGTTCATTATGAAATTTCAGGGATGAATGAGTTAACCCAGTGTATAAATTGTAAATGGGAAGAAATATGGTGTAGTGTCATTAATTAGAAGCATATATCACTAATTATATTGGCATTAGGCTTAATTATAACAGATTTACTAAAAAAAAATATATGAAGTTGTGTTCAAACCAAATTTCATGTTCTATATACCAGTATATAGACACAAAAAAGTTGAATCGAACATGCATATTACCTTAGCTGAATATTTTGTTGCATAGGGACCTAAGATTTGTTACAGATATATTTGGACCTAAACTAAAGTGTTCAGAGTTATTCTACACGTTTAAGGGGTTTAGATGAACTTTCTGTAAAAATGCTACTCCTAATGATGACATATATGAGAATAACCAGAGTTTCCTCTAATCCTTTAAATCTAGACTTAAGAAATATTGACAGATAGACGCCTGGTTGTATATATTACTGTAAAAACATTTCAGGTCCCTGTATTTTATTGGACAGATTGTCCATCACTCTGTTCAATTGTTGTTAATACAAAATTTCTTAATTTCTCATTAAAAATCATTGTAGCATATATTACAATTCAAGCATCGTCTTAAATTCAAAACCTCACATTTTTTATTATATCAACCAAGCACATTTTTAAAGACGTGTCTGACTGCATATCTCTACACTTGACCCTTTTAAAAGTTCTCTCAACTATCAGATGTACAGTTTATACCAAAGATAACAAGGCAAACAACACACACATGCTCAACATGATAAAATACATTCTAATTTCCATCAGTAAGTTTTGATTTCCCTGAAAAGTACATGTAATTCTAAGCCCTTCTCTCTATTTAGTTAAATTTATGACACTTTCTCAATATAAATCTGCAAATTCCAGGGCAATCCTTCATATAGCAGTAGTTTTTAGGAAGTATTAACATACATTTGTAAACTTAATGAAACATTTTTATCACATTTTCCTTGTTTTATATTACCTAAATACAGGATGTCAAATTTTCTCTTATGTTTATAGACGATTTCTTAGCTCTTGCATTTAGAAACCTTGGACAGTCTCTTGTCTAACAAGTCTACCTTGAACTTGTGACATAATGTAGCTCCTAAATTGTTGAACAATAATTATAATTACCTTGAACATTCCTGAACTCTTAAGAAAACCTTAATTTCTTCTTTCGTAACAGAACCTTGAATATTCTCTTACGACTATTTGCTTTTATTTACAAACATTTCCTGCTTGTGTACTTATATTATAAATATGACATCCCAGAAGTTGAACGCAGTATATCTGGCTAAATCAAAAAGACAAATCTAGTCTTCATTGCTTTTATGTCTATTCAATTAATGTAGGTTTCACTGTACTGTAGTACGGTGAAATAATGATCAATTTTGGTATGAGATATCGGCCATTACTTCTATCTCTGCAGGAAACTTGGGGCCATTGATCTCCATCAGAACTCTCCCGGAGGTATATTCCTGGCACAAAACCATAAAATGTCATTACTCCAAGAGGCAGTGTCTTAACATTTCCCGAAAATAAATTTCTTTGACCCTGGTTTTATGATCTGTGCAGACACAACCTGGGTGATTCTAAAAGTATTTTGTACAAGGATCTCAAGATTTAAGAGATATCTGACGAGAATTTGTTTTCTATGGTAAATTGGTTAAAGAAAAAATGTTATACACAGCATGCATACTGTTTCGCTTGCGGAGGATGTAGGTATACAGGTACATTGTATAACCATTGTAAGTAGAAACAAAGCGTAACATTGTTTTACCAGACAACCATTCATCTGATACCTTCACAGGGGCCCATGTTAGTTGGAATGCTTTGCTCCTGGAAAAACAGCAACCTTTTGAAAATATAACTAAAACTGAAATTTAAAGATCTAGAGTTAGGTTTGATTTGGGTAAAATTATAAAATAATATGCGTAGTACATAATATATCTTAATTTGTGTAGTGTGATTTTTGCACAATAACAAAAAATACTTATTTCTGCTCTACTGAATAATAGTTCCGTTAATAATTAACAATCTTCAAATTCAAATTCTAAATACTTAGTATTCAATTGAATGATCATGGTTATTACTGGACTACATATCAGCATCAAAAAGCCCATGGCACTGGAGAATTGGTCGCTTGAATGTATTTTTTCTTTTTTTCATTTCATTAAATTTTATTCCTAATATAAATTTTTATGATAGTACATTTTTATGAACCATAATATCATGCCTGTGACAGCATTTCAGAAGCCAGTCATTCAGTCTAATTTGTGAAGGTCATACAACTGTGATTGTGCCAAATGTCAAGATCCTGATTAACCAGTATAGGTGTTTGCAGGATGCCTCAAGCTCAGTATATATATGTGTGTATATATGTGTATATGATGTGTATATAGCCTTTTGAATTAGCTAGCTAGGTTCTGTAGCTGTTCTTCTTTCAAACTTCCTCCTATATCAGGAAGTTTTGTTTAAAAACTCTCCCACTTATACCAATCAGATGTAGTACACAAGTTGACTATCTCGACCAATCATGAACATGCTTGCTCAGTCTGATACAGGATATATGTCATCAGGTTATCTCTAACAGTTGGATGGAAGTGAAAGTACTTTAACCTACAATGTATGTATTGACAATGTGCAGAATAAGTATTAATTGTATATGTGTCGCTGACCTGGACAGATCCCTGTAGCTGATGACTAGTGGGAACATATACATGGTGGTTAGAGGGACAAATCATTAGAAAACCATGGCAACATGGGATTTTGGGTGGTCGGGTAGCACAGTGGAAAGCACACTTGCCTTTCATCAAGGCAGCCAGGGTTCGTTTCCCCAATTGCCCAACCACATGGGTATTCTCCGGGCACTCTTGTTCCCTCCAACATTCAGACCACTGCACTTTAAGATCTGGGCCAACAACAGTGATTGATATACCATGAAATAACTTGAAGTTTAAATGTAAAGTGGGATTTGAACTCAAAACCTCCAAATTCTAAATGAATTATCTTAAGAATTGAGCTAAAACTACATCTTCATTGACAATGGACCCTGTCTACTAGAACTGTAACAATATTTATATGCATTTAAAAATATTGGATTTGATGAGTGGAACATCTAGATTTTTATATTATATTTTTCCTCATAAGAAATACCTCATATTTTGACTATATTCCAACTGTAAGAATGACATAAAGGTCTCTTGAAAACTCAGAAATTGCGGATAATGTTCCTTCGTAAATATGTTTTCATTTAATCTACTTTTGCACATGCAAAGTGCGGAATGTCGATGGCAGATTCTCTAACTATATAACAAGCAGATTCAATCAGAAAATCCTGAGCAGAAAAATGCTGAATTTTACAATAAGTATTTCAGTTGTGTACTTTTACAATCTCTTGGCTCATTCAAGAGCAAGTGCAGTTATTACATGTACATCAATTCAAAATATATAACATAATAAAGATATGTACATTGTAAATTACATCAAGGCAGACCCAATCGATCCATGCACAGCTTACCGGGTAATATGATTTCACTAATTACAAAAATAGATGATATAGGAACGTGCAAACATTTCCAAAAATACAATCTAACAATCCAATTTGTAGCAAGTATCAAATTTTATTGACCAGAAATTACTTTAGATTAAATTAATAATATTCCAAGTAAGGACATATTGTAGTTTTAAAAATATAAAATTATTGCATATATAAATAATGACTATTTCTGTTTGGGTCCAAAATATTGATCTCCCATATGAAATTATTAGAAACCAGTGGATTTTCATGTTCGTTTAAAGTTAGACCATGAAATCTCAATTTCCTTCTGCGTCCTATAATGAATGCTCAAAATAATCCCAATATTAACAGATCAATGTCAGGTTGAAATCCTGAACCAAGATGCATGTGCAAAGCGTAGGGGTTATTAGAGGTAGATATGTGCTCGCTGTAATTAAAGTTGTTCCAGTAGCTGTAAAAAGCAGGTGATTACAGCTAACAGCGTGAGGACTCATCCAAGGACACCCCTTACACCATTACAAGTTAGTTTAGCAAACCATAGCTACAACACAGCTTCTCCTCATTAACATTGTTGTTTGTATTCTAGTATTTTATGTCCGTCACAAACAAATATACAACATTGACCTCATAAGGACGCCAGGTGCAAATAAATGATGAGTAAGGCACCGTCATTCAACACTTTTTTCCTCAAACAATTCATTCACTACATAGTTTGACAAATTTCCTATAGAGTAAAGACATGAAGTCGAACAATGGATTCACATTGAATTCCCAATCAATAACGTGGTATCTCATTCTACAAGATTTCATTGGTGATTGCATCAACAGATAAGTCTATGGCAGCCTCATTTTCATTTAACACTCAGTCAAAGCTTTAACAGTGACATTTAGGTGGCAGAAATTGTTGAAACTAGCAAAACCAACAGAAAGACTTCGGGAAGTATGAAATTAGAAAACGAATAAGTCTGGAATTTACATGTACAATAATAAGCATTTGGATGACAAATATTGATTATATGAATATGCTGTGTGCAGTTATATCGTCTAATTTTGACTGAGGTAAAATAATAGAAGTGCATTTATATTTACAGCAGGCAGATATCAATCTAGGTACATCTTTTAAATTTAAGCTCATTTCTATCAAAAATTCAGTTTTTAATAGCTTTTAAATACTTCGAGTTGTGGTATGGTTTTCAAAATACTGTTTTACAGGAACCTCAGTCTGGTTAAAACTTATATAGAATCTGTATGTACAATATACAAGAAACAAAATTGATTTACCATATACAAGCATTTCCACTGTATCATTATCACAAGACTACAGTAATCAGTCGAAAACCAAAGGGCAATAACTCTGTATATAGCGGGACACAACAGCCAATAAACTTGGAATGTAAACATAATATCAACCAACATTTTGTTCAACAATGTAACTCGTCAGTCACCGGCAGCTATCGTCAGAAGTGATGCGCAGAAATATTTCCGCATAGTGTTGACAACACATGAGTATAAATCAAGTGAAACTACGAAAATGTCCCTATCGGGAGGTTAGCGATAGGTAACCAATTCATAACGATTTTGAGAATTTAAACGTTTTGCAACTGTATTCACAAGGCATAAGTATTGAGTTATCTTTGTTTATGCATTCAAGGAACTAAGTCATCATACTTTTATCAAAATAAGAGGTTCAAGGGCCTTAGCGGTCACCTGAGTTATATCATAGGTACTGGTTGCTTTATTTTATTGTTTAAATGTGATGTGGAAATAAACATGTAAACTAAGTGAAATACAATACTAATGTCATGTCATCAAAGGATAAGAATTTTATAATATTGGTAAATTTCCCTTTGGGGCCCGGCCCAAGCCCCTGGGGATGAGGCAGGAATTCCAATTTTACAAAGTAATACCTACATCCACCAAAGATGATTCTGACCAAGTTTGAATAATTTTCTGCTGAAAATGGATAAAATATACCCAATAGTATTATTTCCCTATATAAACTATAGTAAACTTTACCCCCTCCCAAGGGGGAACGGATAGCCCGGGGGTCCTGCAATTTACAATACAAATAAAGCCCCTGATGATCTTTTCAGTCATGCAGAGAAAATGACTGTAGTACCTCTGAGTCTGGAGAAGAAGATTTTTGAAATATTGGTTAATTTTCCCTTTGGGGCCCCACCTTGGGCCCAGGGGTTGGGGTAGAAATCCCAATTTTTTCAATTTTGTAGCCTCATCTACCAAGGATGATTCTGACCATGTTTGAAAAAAATCCATCCACTGGTTCTTGAGAAGAAGTTGAAAATGTAAAAAGTTTACGCACGATGGATGAAAAGTGATCGGAATAGGTCACTTGAGCAAAGCTCAGGTGACCTAATAAAGAGCTATTGGTGGCTTATTTCATTGTACAAAAACAAACAGTTACCGGTTTCAGTTCGGATAAGCAAACACGGTTACCTGAGTGACATTTTTTTTCACAAACAAAGTTTCCTAATTGTAGGTGACAGAGTACATTGTGTATGGGATATATCTCTGGAACAAAATGTGCATAGTGAACAAAGGGCCATGACATGGTATATTACAGGTAGCTGAGTACAAGAAACAATTTCAGCATGTATTACTATGTAATACTCCTCTATCCCAATAAGTATGTATACTCAGATGTAATATTGGCAATATTCAATCACAAGAACACATGTCAGATATGTATGACCTAAATAGGTTAGCACTCCATCTGTCAGTCAGTACATTAGCAAGACTTCAGTAAGTCTTACTAATGTGCTGACTGATGGCCATGGATGGAGTGCAAACCTATAGTCTTCTTCAGTACATAACAGGTGGAGGACTAATTAACTCATTCACCCATGAAGTTTCATATTGGACTATTCCAACCTTTGAATTGGAAGGGTTCAAATGTGTCTCCAGGGGTGAACGAGTTAACAAGCTTAGTTGACCTTGTAAAATATTAAGTATCGCTTAAACATTGTTAGTATACTTACATTAGTCTAATTAACCAGTAATTTCCACTAAACAAAGTAAATAATCCATACACTTTGCAGAACCCAAATGACTCTCATATATATATATTTATGCACATATATAGCACATATATAGGGGACTAGGTTGACAGGAACCAACTAATAGTGTATGGCTGAGTGGACAAATGCTATGAAAATATATATAAGTATACATTAACAGTCTGTCTGTGCAATAAAATGTAAATAGAACAGGATGGCTGTGTCAGGCATAAGGTGCAATGCTTCACTGCCTATAAGTATGTAGGTGTTTATGCACTGTATGTATGTAGTTACATGGTTCTACATGAGATTTTGTTTTTGTGAACCTTGGGCAAACAATACATGTTTATTGAATCCACGAAAAGATGTCATAACAACTGACTTTACACAAACTTTATACTTAAATAACCCCCATCGCTAAACCTTAGATACACAGATTAACCATTGTCACTTGTCAAAAGTCAAGGACAATTTCTGAGGAAGCCTGTGATCCGAACCCACTGAAATAATGTAACAGGGCAAAGTAATGCAAGGAAAAACCCTAGTCCTTGGTGAATGCTGCTTTCTCATTTACCAAATTGTATAATAATATATTATCAGGATAAAACAGTGAAGAAAGAATGCTGACACATATGAGCACATATCTTTAACTATGCTGCAGAAACAAAATGTTTGGGTCTGGACCTTAAAGTTCCTTTAATTTATATTCAAAAAGAAATTTGTACAGGGACTTCATGTATTTTATGTGTAATGTAGCCACAGCAAGCAGACCTCTCTAGTTATTATATATATGTCTGGAATTATCATGTAAATCTGTCAATTTGATATCATTGTACATCTATTTTTTCATTCTCAAGGAATTATATGACATATAGTGTAATAATTAAATATAAATGATATAATGTATTCACTGTAATTAACGCCCTTCCCTTTATAGATATCCTCCCAATTTTTGGCACTTACTTAAACATTAAAATAACATACATTTTTCCTCTTAAATGTCAATCACACTCTCCATACTGGTCTGCTCAGATGAACTTAATATAATACACATAATATTTAGTAAATATTATATATTAGGCACTTCTGTTTCAAGTTCATGGCTGTTTGATCTGTGGTTTTAAAATAGTAACAAATAATTTTGGAATACTCCCTCAAAATGTTGCTTTACACCTGCAATAACTTACTTTTGTTATCTTAATAAGCATCCACACACACATACAAACTCAACTCACTTTTGACTTCCTTATAGCCAAATTTTCAAGTTACCTGGGTGTGAATTATGTGGTATACTAGTATATATATTTGTAATAGGACGAGGAATAGTGATAAAGATAGTGCTGTCACTGGGGCTCGAACCTGCGACCCTTGGCTCTCCAGCCCGATGCTCTACCGCTGGCTAAAGGGTAATTCCCTACAGCTGACACTTGTAAGGCAAACTAATCAATGCACATCTTTAGCATATACATGTATTTTTACATACTGTACTAAATTAATGCCTAATCCCGTGATTGTGCATGCTCTATTCACTGATTAAAGGGGTGTGTAGTGAAGTGTAGGTGTAGCTATAGGTAGCACCTGAAGTTGTGATCATTCCCAGTAGTCTGTACCATGTCAATCGGTGTATCCTATTACATAAAATGTATATGAAGTATATGCACTAATGTTAATATACTACCATCGCTCATTTTTAAATCAGCTCTCAATAGGCTCTTCAATAAACAGCAAAGAAATTTGTTACATATAAGTATAATACACCTTAACTTTTATACCTCTGATTAGATAAATCCAATAACTATATAATGAATGTACAATATTACTAATGTTGCATTTCAAAAGATGCCTTCTTTGAATAAGAGTTCTATGATGTTACAGACAGAGGGACCCCACAGGGTTTAAATTGCAAGGGGATTTTTCTCCCCTGAATTTCAAGAGAAAGGGATATTTTGAATTTGGGTGAGACATTTTCAATGAAGCCATTATTGAGCAAAGCGAAACTGAGAGCACCAAAGGTGAAATACCATGCTGGGAGGGTATGAGGGCATGTCCCCCCTCCCAGGGAAAATCTTTAGATTTAAATTGCTGTGGCTGTGGTGCATTCTGTGCTATTTCCAAGAGAAAACTTTGTTTGTATAAACTTAAGGTTTAGATAAATTTATTAATCTATTTCTATTTTTGCATGTTTGTCCCTGTTTACTGCATATTTAGTTTTTTAACCAATCAGAAAATGCCTTAAGGATAACTGGCTACAGTATATTTACATAAAATTTAAAACTCTAAAATCTGAAAGGGTACAATTTGTACTACAAAACAGAAAAAAATACATAAAATATTTACGATATTATAAAAAAAATATGAATACATAGTATGTCTGTGTAAATTTTGCATCAATTAGTATGCCTGTTAATTCAAACAATTCCTTTATATTAAGCAAAAAGGAAATTCATAATTTCTGATTATTTCATTGTTCATTTTTGTCTAAATATAATAAGCTCTCGCTAGTAACTGTCCAATCCAATTCAAAATCCCCAAATCTCAATTTATATTTTAAATTTGAAAATATATGCCTGTTTCCTGCTACATGCACAAGGCTAAAAAAACAGCAATTTTATGGGGTTTTTTTTATTAGCTCACCTGGCCCATGCCATGGTGCAGCGTCTGTCGTCTGTACGGTGTCAACTTTTTATTTTAAACAACTTCTTCTGAATAACCAAGAGGCCCAGGGTGATGATATTTGGCCAGTAGCATGCTGGGATGAAGGGCTACCAAGTTTGTTCAAATGAATGACCTTTGTCCATTTCAAAGATCACAGGGGTCAAAACTGATAAAATCTTTCAACAACTTCTTCTGACTAACAAGAAGGCCCTGTGTGATGATATTTGGCCAGGGACATGTTTGGATGAAGCGCTACCAAATTTGTTCAATTGAATGACCTTGACTTATATTCAAGGTAAAAGGGGTCAAATATTTTTAAAACAACTTCTTCAGAATAACCAGAAGGCCTAGGGTATTGATATTTGGCCAGTATCATACAGGGATAATATGCTTCCAAGGTTTTTTTAAATAACATTGAAATAAATTCAAGGTCAAAGGGGTCAAATATGTTAAAAATCTATAAATTACTTCTTGTGAACAACCAGAAGGCCCAAGCTAATGATATTTGGCCAGAAGCATGTTTTGATAAAGGGCTACCAAGTTTGTTCAAATGAATGATCTTGACATATATTCAAAGTCACAGGGTCAAATATGTTTAAAACATTTAAACGACTTCTCCTGAATAACCAAAATGGCCAGGAAGATGATATATGGCCAGAAGCATGCTTGGATGAGGAGCTAACAAGTTTGTTCAAATGAATAACCTTTGCCCATTTTCAAGGTCACAAGGGTCACATATGTTTACAATCTTGAAACGACTTCTTCTGAATAACCAAAAGGCCAAGGATGATGATATTTGGTCAGAAGCATGCTAGAATAAAGGGCTACCAAATTTGTTCAAATGAATGACCTTGACTAATATTCAAGGTCATAGGGGTCAAATATGTTTAAAACATTCAAACAACTTCTTCTGAATAACCAAAAGGCCAAGATTGATGATATTTGGTCAGAAGCATGCTTGGATGAAGGGCTATCAAGTTAGTTCAAATGAATGACCTTTGCCCAAGGTCACAGGGGTCAAATATGTTTAAAATCTTTAAACAACTTCTTCTGAATAACCATGAGGTCCAGAATGTTGATGTTTAGCTAGTAGCATGCTTGGATGAAGGGCTATCAAGCTTTCTCATATGAATGACCTTGACTTCGAGGTCACATTTTTTCAAATATGTTTAAACATTTAAATGACCTAATTTCAATAAACAAAACGATAGGGTGTTGATATTTTGCGAGTTTCATCCTGAGATGAAGGCTATAAAGTTTGTTCAAATTAATGTCCATGTTTGACTTTCAAGGTCACAAGGGTCAAATGTGTTTAAATCGTTTAAGTCAAGACACTGATATTTTGCCTGTAGCTTTATTTTAGTCCACTTCCAGGGTTACAATTGCGAGATTAATACCAGGTGAGTGATGCAGGCCCATTGGGCCTCTTGTGTTTTAATAGAATCCCCAGGTCATCAAGTTCAAATATACACACAATACAAATGTGATGTTTTACTCTTAAAAAAATGACTTGTTATGTTAATTGAAATGGTGACAGTGGGATGACGCACTACAACAGATCACTTGGCTTGCCCTCCAGATATAAACAGGTGAGCTCAAAAACTATCTAAGAAGTAACAAAAGTACATTAATGTACCTTTAAATGACTTACAAATTGAGAGAAATTCTATGTATGTAGTGACAGCTGTGAAGTTACCATGTTCTGACCATCTTTTTGTGGTGTATTAATTATGATAAATGACAACCAAAAGCTTTATTTAGAATCATATATACAAATAAACAAGAACTAGTAAGCTCAAGGGGATCAAGCTGTGATAACGTAGCTTTCTGATGACGAGAGATTTTTTTATTTATTGTGTCGTCAGAGCTACAAAGCGGTTCTATGCCAACTAATGGAGCAAAATCAAGTGCTAATCTGTAAGATTGCATATAATGCACTCCTCATATGAGTATAATGTTAATTATCAGAATATTGCATAATTGTTGAAAAAACTGATTCTTACCAATGAAAAAACTCTTTCACAAAATTAGCCAAGGCCATTTTGGGGAAAAGAATGGAAACGACTGCCATGACAGATCATGTGTGATGTTATCTTAATTATCCTTTCTATATATGGCCTGCATGACCAAATATAGTTTTACTAATGATGCCGCCATGTTTACTACAATTTCCATATTGGGTCATGACGCCCATATTCTGACCTATATCGGAAGAGAGACGAACTTTCCAACATGGCGGTCAATTCAGATTTCAATTGCGCTTGCTACGTTAACTTGATAATTTAACGACATTTTAGGCAGAGTTTAACTTAGTTATACATGATATCAACAGAAATAGTTCATACTACAACCTTATTTATGGATGCGGACCAATGTGCTGTTAATTAATTCTGAAATCGCCCTGGTGTGAATCACATCAGGCTTGCTCCATTACAAGGCATGGGATCTATTTAATACCCGCGTGGGGCAGGGGAAGTCGGGTATTAATATTAGTACTAAAGGGGATCTACCTACAGCAACAAATACATGTACTGTACTGTTCTTGACATAGTAAACATTTTCAATATCTTATGCTTCAAATAAACAAATCTTGTTGGGATTTCAGCATTTTACCATGATCTTTGGAATTTGTATGATTCAATATAGCAAGTGTTTATGATTCAATATAGCAAGTGTTTCTAAAATCTAAGTTGAATAACATTTGTTCATGCTATTTGAACTAAATAATTAATTATATGTTGACATGTCGCATTGCTTTGTATTCTAATGCTTAATCATTGAACTGTAGATATATTTAAAAATTGAAAATTAATTTTGTTAAAAGTGATTTGATCGGATTGGTGGTCACTGTTATGTCAAATGAGTACGCTAGCTCCGCGTAATTACAACTGAACTGTGCGGTAAAATATGTCGCGTGCAGGAATTTTTAACTAAATTGATATTCAAAATGCACACCCAATGAAAATACTTGTTGTTATAACATGCGATCTACCCAAAATATATCAACACTATACTGTCAGTGACTCTTAAGTAACAATTGAAACCGAATAAACATTAAACTGTTCAAAATGAAATCACATGAAATGTTTGCGCTCAGCAACAGTTATTTATACATTACAGATCTTTGCATGTCGTTATCTGGTACCTTATATCCGACGGGTCATCGTCACTGGTGTTCTCCACTTCAAAGATGTTATTGATTGATCATCCGCTGCATGTGCACCTGTAAATGTTGACCTAGAAATGCCAGATGGTCAAGATGTGTATTGAGGGTGAAGAAATCTCGGAAGTAAGGAACAAGAGCCCCCTGGCGACCAAGTAGTTCTTCCAGTAAGGGGAGGTAATGATATATATTTTTCTGCACCAGCATGTTCTTCCTCTGGAAATGAGAATAAAATCATGACAGAATGGGAATTTGAATGTTATTATTGTTGCGGAAAATCTAATTAAAATGAAGAATTGATCATTATTTGATGTAAGAAAAAAAATCGAAGGAAAAAAAAAGTTTTGGCTAACTAGATTACACCACTGTACAAAAAACAGGACACTTGATGTAAAACGGCCCAAGAAACTCTAGTGAAGTATAATGCAATGTAAAGAACTATTTTTATGTAAGCAGTTTTCACTTGATGGTATTTTTATGACAATTTAACGGTATATAAGTTTTTTGGCAGCTGCTTATCGTTACATGGACAATTTAAAGGAAAGAATAAAACAAAACTTTCGTCGTTAGGTGAGATTTGAGGCAAGTTCGGCCGTCTTTTATGAAAGTTGTTCTGGACATTTTATGTCCCTTGTTGATATTTATGCGTACCATTTGAAAAAGAAAATCAATATATTTTAGAAAATTATTAAAAATCGACAAACACGTCCGTTTCTGGAGAATTATTTAACTTTATTTGTCTGCAATTTCTGGAGTTTCTGTCCAGTTTTATTAAGAATAATTAAGACATAAGTTTGTACAAATTTATATGTGCATGAATTTATAAATAATTGTAAGTTTCCTGATAAGAGAAACTGGAAAACTATAGTGAAAGTGTCTGTTTCAACCAATTTCGGGGAAATGATTTTAGGGGGAACGTACCTCAAATGACAATGATTTCGGCAAATTCGTTCCCATTCATAACAAGTTACAGCCGCACTCTTTATGGTTGTTATCAAAGAAAAAAATCCATGTACAAAGATAACTTGAGATGCTGATGAATGTTATTGTAACTATCGGAAACGGTAAAACTACAAACCTTTGTCACATGTCACAGTAGTGAGCTCTTCCCAAACCATACAGAACGTGTTGTATTAAGATATGATTTTACGGATACTATTTGAGATAAGTTGTGGATGAGTATAGCAGATATATATGTCTACTATATACATTCGTTACCTGAAAATGAAATAATGTATCACCTGCTTGGAGGCAAAGTTAACTTCAGTTTAGATAATAATTAATTGGAAGAATTTAAGATTGCTTCTGTGGTAAACGCCTATACCATGTTGAGAGTGTACAGCAGCTGATTTGAGAGTATTCCTATATATCTTTGTTCAATTGGAAAATACACACGTATTCATGACACGTTAAAATAATATAATGATGAAATCAACACAATGGATAATTACATACATGTAACAAAAATTGTATATATATATATCATTTGGACACTAGGTAAAGTATACGTACATTGTACATTAAAAAGTCTCCTTAACACTTGTATAAGCATGTGGATAAATAAATTAAGAAGATTTTATCCACATGCTTGTACAAGTGTTAAGGAGAAACTTTAATGTACTATAAACACGTGTATACTTTACCTAGTGTCCAGATGTTTGAATTATCCATTGTTCTGAATTCATTATTATATTATTTGCCTTTATTGATACCAAAATGCACTGTAATCTTCAGTTGGAGGAAATAAAGATAATACTAACAATAACTGTCACGACTTTCCACTTTCCTGGATCTAACCTGCCCCGGTATCATGGGCCGAACCTGCCCCGGTATCATGGGCCGAACCTGTACCGATTTGATATTTCAATAAATTCGTACAGTATCGCAATACGGAAGTCAGCGCTAAGACTTATATGTCTACCATGGTGTGAAACTGTGAGTTTAGTTTAAACATATTTTATTGACAACATATTGACAAAAGGATTAGTCGGTAAGTTTTTCCAACTTATCAGAGAGAGAGAGAGAGAGAGAGAGAGAGAGGGGGGGGGGGGGGGTGGGGTTGGGGTACGGTAAGAGAAGAACCAGGAGACAGGACTGGGGTTGGAGGTTGGATTGAGAGGAGTGGGGTTGGTAGTTAGTCAAATCTACCCGATCTTCCTAGGAAATGCTGTGCAGCCTTGGGTAGTTCATATTACCGTTTGGTGAGATGTTGGGGTCACCTTTACAAAGAATATCTACGTTTATGTCGCAATGAGCTAGCTCTATTTCTAAGACGACAAAGGAGTATATTTAATTTATTCGGTCCATAGTTTACGAAATGCTTGCTAAACAAATTATTTACTATCATAGACTTTTTAACATTAGACTTGAAAGAAGTTAGTGAGGGTGAGTTTCTTACAGTGTTGTTCAAGTTGTTCCAGAATTTTAATGTGGAAGGAAAGAAAGAATTTGTTGATAGTTGTAAACGGAAGTGCTGTTCCCGCAGTAAATGTGCATTTCGCAAATTATACGGAGCTATATTTCCAATATACATTGGTAATAAGTCAGTAAGAAATTTAGGTGCCATGTTATTTACTATAGAATAAAACAAGGAAAGTTTCCGAGCATCTCTTCTTTTCGAAAGGGGTAACCATTCGGTTTCTTGATATAAGAAATCTTTTTTAGCGAATGTGGGCAGCCCTGTGACTATTCTTGCAGCTTCTGGATGGATTTTTTTCTAGTAACAGGGCATTTGTTTCACTGCAGTTGTCCCATACTTCACAAGTAGTGGTCGAACATAAGTAAGATATAGTTTTTTAATGTATTTCTTTTTAAAATAAGTTTTAGTTTACGAAGGGTTGCTATACATTTGGTTACTTTACTGACAATATATTCAACATGAACATTCCATTTACAGCCGTTAGTAAGAATAACACCTAAGTGCTTATGTTGGTTAGTTATTTGAATGGGGGTATTATTAAATGTGAATGCAGGGATGAATGGAATTTGCCGATTTGAGATGACTAGGGCCTCAGTTTTGGTAGGGTTAAAAGACATCAGCTATTCTTTGGACCAAACTTCAAGTTTTCTCAGATCAGATTTTGCATTGGATGAAATTGTGTTTAAGTCTTGGGACGAATAAGAAAGAGTGGTATCATCAGCAAAAAGTCGAGAGAGAGAGAGTGGAAAGATCACAGGAAATATCATTTAAGTATATAAGGAAGAAAAGAGGACCAAGAACAGAACCTTGGGGAACACCAGCTTTTATGGCATTAAAGGAAGAAAGAGAATCATTGATAAAAACCCTTGTCGTCTGTTTGAAAGATAACTTGTTATCCACTGAAGAAGAGGGCCAGAAATGCCATAATTATTCAATTAATGGATTAGACCTCTGTGCCAGACGCGGTCAAAAGCTTTTGAAAAATCACAAAATATCAATAGAGAATGTTCGTAATTGTCTAAAGAGGTAACTATTGAATGATATAGCTCAATAAGTTGATGTGTTGTGGAATGGTTAGGTAAGAATTCTGACTGATATTTGTAAAAAAGGTCATTTTCAATCAAAAAGTTATATACATGTTTATAAACCAAACGCTCAAACAGTTTTCCAATACAGCTTATCAATGAAATCGGTCTGTAATTGGAGGTAATACTTGCATCATTCGCTTTATAGATAGGCATGACATGAGCGATTTTCCAGTTATCAGGATATGTACAAGAAGACAGAGAATAATTAAAAATAATGGATAGCGGTACAGAAATCTCGCTAGATAATAATTTGAGCATTTTATGGCTAATACCGTCAGGACCTGATGCCTTATTTACATCTAGAATTTTTATAATATCTTCAACTTCACTGGGAATTATATTTATTTCTGATAAGATGGAGTCAGTCCTCCTCTCAAAAAAAGGCAATTCTTTGTCTGTATCAATTTCTGATAACGAACACACAGAACTAAAGTAGTTATTTAAGAGTTCACATTTTCTATCGTTGTCATAAATTATTTCATTTGTATCACCGTCTAATAACGGGGATATTTCGGTGGTTTTTTTAGCTTTAAGAATATTTCGGAGAAGTTTCCAATAAATCTTTGGATTGTTGTTACTTTTATCAATTGCTGTATTTATGCTATCATAAAATATTTCTTTAGCTCTCTTAATCATATTATTTACTTTATTTCTCATGTATTTGTACTTGTTTTTGTTGCACTCACTGTTTTTCTTTTCTGAATCCATTTTGTTCGTCGCATAAGACATCACTCTGTTCCATCCAGGTGCTCAATCTGGCATTTAAAATATAACAATAAATCTAACACGGTACTGAAATCAGAGTAATTCCGCGATAATTTAACGGATTTCGCCTGTCGTCAGATCCAGGTTTAAATATTGGATTAATAATTCCCTTGTCCCATTCTGACGGTACTTTACTAAGCTCAAAACATCCCTGACAAATAGTGTAGAGTAATCCTATTGCTGTATCATTTTTTAATACTTCCACTGGTAGTTTATCAAATCCTTGGCCTTGTTTAACTTTGCAGCCTCCACCGCTTTGAATATTTCCTCCCTAGTGATGGGTTCGTTTAATCTAGATGCCTCTACCTGATTATTTAAGATAACCGTGTGTGTTGTCTCCCCCGAGGTATCAGTAACGTTACTAGATCTATACAGATTTCCAAACTCCTTTCTCCAAGTTTCCAGTACCTCCGTTTTATCAGTGAGAACCTGACCATTAACATCCACTACCGCGCACGGGATTTGTTGTTTACGTTTGTTTACTATTCCTACACTTCCGATAGACTTCCAAAAATCTTGTGGCGAGTCGCTAGATAATTGTTCATGAATTTTCCGACGTTCACTACGCTGGTATTGTCGTTAACATTTTCTATTTAACCGGTCGAAAATTTTACGCTCAGAGCAAAAAGTTTCCTTAAGTTTTCTCCTCGTAGCGTTTCTTCCATTATACTGTAACCACTCCTTCTCCACCCGACATACCGCTGTCCACTGTAAAGCTAGTGCATCATTCCAGTAGGGTTTATATTTAGATTTCCTGCTTAATGGTACTTCCTTGTTCCTTGGTGTACTCGTGAGCTTACCTTCCATCTCCGATCTAATTAGCTCCGTGAAGGACTCATATGCACCCTGAATGTTTTGGTTCACTGTGATTTCGTGTTCACATAAGATAATAATAATAGTACCCGCATCATACCATAAAGTACTGTAAACACAATGATATAATAGGTACTAATACAGTCATTATACGGTGATAATTATGATGATAGACAGTATAACACTCATCATACATTAAATCACACATTGATATAATAGACATATTTACACTCCTCAAACTGCATTATCATATACTAGTATAGACAGTAATACACTTCTCGTACTAAGCAATCATACACATCACACGATACATTATACAGCATTATTATAGACAGTATTACTGTTACATAAGTCTTACAATACAATCATACATTGAGTAGAACCCGTTGCACGAAGTCATACAATATAGTCATGCAGTGGTGTGATATACACAACATACAATATAATAATTAACTTGAACAAACAGAGCAACCATGCAATGATTTCAGTTGAAGTAATACATATCACAAGATTAATTCATACAATACAAACAATATTATGAATGGTAGTAAGTTGCACTAATCATGCAGCCCAATTGGGCAATGGTATAACAGGAAAGACGTAGGAAATGCTTGCCTACTAATATAAATACAAAAGTATATGTGTATTTCATGTAAAGTATATGTGTATTTCATGTATTAATCTTGCTGAAGCGTGAGGTACACACACTGTAAATTGGTGATCACATACATATTACTCAGTATACAACAATCAAATTTCAAAGGATAAATGATTAATTATGGATTTTATTCTAAAGTCCTCCAGTTCATGTGGAGATAAATCATAGTTGAAAATACCACCAAGAAGAACATGAAGTAGATGGTAATTAGACATTACATTAAGATAAAACACGAAATCTATATCTTTTACAGTACTGAGTACACACGTGAGCTGGTCACGTGATGCTCTGTGTGTGAGCATTCGAGTACACTATGCATAATAGTATCTTTGTGCATAGATCCACAGTAATGACACAAATATATCTTTTTATTATCGCGCATTTCAACACAAAGTTTAACAACTTTCTTAAAACATGGACTGTATTGTGGAAGGCGTAAAGCAAGTTTCCATATAGCATACGGTTGTATCTTATTATGTAAAAGAGTGAAGCGAGAGACGTCCCTATCAGCGTTCATTCTTTCACATAAGTTAAACTGTTCATAGTTTCTTACATGGTCATTGACTAAACGCTTCCATTGACATGTGTTCGGAAATACACCACTCTTCAAAAATTCATCAATAACATGATACAAATCGGATTTTTGTAAAATATGAACAATGTCGGGAACAAAACCTCTACTAAATTGAGACAGGTTGAATTCGAATAGACGCTTGATAAGAATTTCGAGTGTTAAACAGCCAACTTCCATGGAACATATTCTACCAAAAAATAACATTTTCTTTACGCTGATGTATACTTCTACCGAAAACCAATCAATCAAGGACGTGCACATATCTGTTCTTGTTCTTACATTAAAACCTTGGATTGATTTGACAATGAAGTTTTGTGCTTTTTCTAACATGTACATTTCATTTTGCTTTAATTGCCACAATTCACACCCATACAGTGCTGAGGGATATACTTTACACTTAACCATTTTTGCAGTGGTTAAAGGATTCAGAGCATATGGATGTGCTCCAGAACGAATTAAGGACATAACACCACTCTTTAATTTGGAACAAGCACGTTCTGTACGTTCGACATTGTTATTTCTACTATTCAATAAAACGCCGTCATGAGTAATACTTTCTACAATTGGTAGTTTCTTTCCACATACAGTTATATCACAATGAATATTGGGTTTCTTTTTAGAAGTAAAAACAACAATTTTAGATTTTGTAGAGGAAAATGTAAATCTCCACTTTCTACTGTATGTCTCACAAATAGAGAGTAGATACTGTAAACTATTAACGTTATTGATGATAATACATATGTCATCAGCTTGTGTAGGTATATTTATTCGCGAGGAAAGAACTATTTTCCTTTCCCGCTAAATTCCACTTCATTTAGCAAATCATTAATAAATACAGTTTTGCGGATAAAGACCCACCTTGTAAGATTCCCCGTTTCATGATTACATTGTCCGACTTGAAAGCATTAAAAACAACTTTACTGGTAAATCGAGAATACATTTGTTTCATGATATTCCATACTTTCCCTTTAATACCCATATTGTAAAGATTATAGAATAGGCCTGCTTGCCATACAGTATCGAAGGCTTCATTGCTATCTAGAAAAGCGACAAGCACATCAGATCCATTATCTAGGTTATAGTTCACACGTTCCTGTAGATTAAAAGAAGTACATAAACTTCACAGTTATTTGCGATATGCTGACTGATGCCTGTTCGGAAATGTGTATGATTCTAGGACTGGACTTAAACGGGTAGACAAGAGTGTCTCAAAAGTCTTGAAAAACACAGGAATTAATGTTATACCCCTATAGCTGTTTGGGTCATCTTTTGGTTTCCGATTACCTTTATACAGAGTGATTATTGTACCAAGTTTCCATGATTTGGGAATATACTCATACTTAATAATGAGATTGAACAAAAATGTAATATGTTTGATCATTAGACTGTTACAGTATTTAATATGCTCATACACAAGACCGTCCGGACCGCCAGACTTTTTTGTCTTAAGACCTTTACAAATCTCAAATTTACATTTCTGAATACAGCGTTTTGATGCATTTAGCAAAACAGATTTTAGAAGCTCATAATATGTATCAATTTCTAGGGTCGACGTGATATTTTGAGGAAAAGCTACTGAACTGAGATAAAAATCGACAATATATTTGTAGCTATATCGTTGTTAACAGGAATCCATAAACCATCCCTTGATAACATTTGTCTGCTTACCTGTGCCTTTATGTATGGTTGTGTGGATTCAATAAGGAACAATTAACTCATTTAAAATTGTTAACACATGCATCAATTCCTTCTTGGTCACATTCAGTAGTATCACATGACTGTATTAGCCTATCAATGTTTTCTTGCAGTAACTCACCAATTCTGCTATTATTTACTCATTCCATTTTATACTTGTTTGTCTCTTGTCATTTAAATTGTTGCTTGTTGCTTTGTTTTTCATTTTCAACTCCTTTAAAATTATTACACAATGAAAAAGTAACCGGTGCATGATCAGAAAAGGGACTAAACTCACCTGTCTTCAATGTTTTGATAAAATCTACCTTATTGTCTTGAACTAAAACATAATCAATAAGACTAGTTCTGTTTCTATTATAAAATGTAATATCTCCCTAAGGATCACCAGGATGTCTACCATTAACAATTCTAAGGCCGGTTGATTTACAAACATCTAATAATTGTCTACCAAACTGATTTACATGTTTATCTACGTTAAAACGTTTGGGCATCTTCACATCTGGTATATAGTTAAATATATTTGATAACATATCAACAAAAAAATCTCCTATTCGATCAAATCTAATAAAATCATCAGCCTCACTAGTTCTTCTATTAAAATCTCCCGTGACAACGATATCACCATGTGTATGGTAGTTACATACACATTCTTCTAGACATATAAATGGATCTACATCAAAAGTGCTGTTATAGGTGGGAAGTAACATGCAAATATATAAGTATCATGTTTAGTCTCAATTTCACCAATGCATTTCAACTTCAAATCACAATGCAATCTAAAATATTTTTCAACAAATGTACAAATTTCACTCAATCCATCTTCATAAATTTTAATCCCACCCCTTTTGCATTAATACGAGGAAATGAATATATACAATAACCAGGCAGTGATATACCATCGTCCGGTTTAACCCAGCACTCATATAGACAAACTATATCATAAATATTTACATTTTCAACAAATCTCGGATATTTAAGTTTGTCAATTACTGACCTACAAAATGACATAATTGTCACACTCTCCTGCTATATGTACATTGTCCGCTCTCACCCGGTTTACCTTTACTGAAAGGAGGTTTTCCAGAAGAAATCTCAACAGGTGTCCGTTCCTTGACCGACAACTGCCCATCACAGACGGTTTTCCCTATATATATATTATCGTAGAAACTGCAGATAGTCCGAATTATTCTGACGTTTTATCGACATTTTTTTTTATATAGGTCTGTCGTTAATCGACGACAGACCGATATTAAAAAAAGTCGATAAAACGTTAGAACTTAACACGGAAACGCAGTTTTTGTGCAAAATTAGTGAGAACTTACTGGAAACACTTCAAATGCGCGAAGATTATTTAATTTTAAATGCTAAGTTGATTATTTGAACAAGGAAATAATCAAAGGCTAGCGGAAAATTTATTAAAATTTAATGAAGATTTAAATTACTAGACTTTTAGAGAGAATATTGAAGAATAAGAAACATAAGAAATACGGAAGACCATCAGGGTTCCATAAAAATATCGGGTTTTTGTGTTACGAACTCAAATTTCGAGTTATTAAATTGACATTTTGGATTAATATCTCTATATTTCGAGTGAACAACATAAACAAAACAAAATCCGAAAATAATTTGTTTACTCAAATGCTCCTCCGTATAGAAGGTCGACACGTTCTGATTGATTTCTTCTTCTTTCCAAAAGCTGATTACCCAGTATGAATAACCGTATTCTCGAGTCGCGACTACAGAACGGTAGCTAACATCCTGAATGAATAAACCAACTTACAATTTCAAACAGATTTTGTAAATAAGGCAAAAGAAGAAAAATAACACGACAAAAGAAGAAAAAGAAGAAGAGGAAGAGTAGTATTGATTTACTTCTGGAAATAGGCGAGGTTATAACGGGGTCTTTAAACTACGGTTTTCAACTCTGCATTTACTCTGGAGCAATGACTTATAGAACCGAAACAAGATTCCTATCAGGACGCTTTAATGGTGATGAAGATATGTCTGGATCTACCTACCTAGATCCGTTACATTTGGGACTTTCCTAAACGTTTTGGTTTTTTAACAGCGTTGGTTGTGTCTTCATTGATATTTGCGATAAGTGTTGTCATTCATACTAAGGTAATTCCGAAAAAAGTTTACAGAACGGTTTTTGATGTAAATATTTTGAACTCCAAAGACCCTAAGATAATCAATTCATGAAAATTAAGGATAGCATGTAACACAAGTTAAATTAAGACAAGGTCAATGAAGCCGTTTAAAGTTTGTGGTCTTCAAAGTTATGTAAGCTTTTCGGAATTTATTATTTACATATTGAAAAAAATATTCAATACATATATTTATGTATATCAAACATATCGTATCTTTTTCAGACAGATTGTTTTTTGTAACTTGGTCGGTAAGTCTATCCAATGCCTATATAACTGACATTTAAATAGGAAATTTATTTCACAGTTGGCCGTTTCATCATTTAGACTGTTCCATCCGTTGGCTGCTGTTACATTGAAGCAGCCTATTTTTTCAGTCTATGTTCAGTCTGGACATTGTAGTTATGTACCCTTGTTCTTCGGTGTTTTTAATGATGAACTATTTGTCTTCCTCGACACTGTCTATTCCCTTTTTACTATTCTAAATGCCTGTATCGTTTCTTCTGGTTTCCTTCTTTATTGTAGGATCCAAAGTAAAACCTGTTAAACTTGCAGGTTTGGTCAATTTTATTGGCCTTAAAAAAAAATTAAACGAAAATCTGTTTTTATTTTCAAAATTTTCAATTATACCACGGTACTGTAAAATATCGCAACTGTTGCCGTGAGTGTAATGCTGATTGTTATTGTGTATTATGTAACTGATATAACGCTTTAAAAAAAAAGCAAATATTTAAAACAGAAAAAAACTATTTATTTCTAATTTTGTAGAAATATCGATTTTCAGTTAAAATGGATGATGTAAGTGCCCCTTAAATCGACATATAGACCCGGTCACCCTTCCCGCCGCGGAGAGAGTGTCGTCTGCTTTTAGACTACTACCCACTATAAATCTTCGACCATATTGGCGACACGTCTTGGAGTCGTGTTGGAGCGGTTACAGGGACGTACAACGCAGCCCTTAAATTGAATCTACTTGGTATGGCCGTGTAGGAGGGGGTCCTAGACAGACGATGACCAACCCAGGGACACTCCTACAATGGCAGTAGACGTAGCCGTCTTGACATTTGTGTGTAATCTCCGAAGTTCTGTCGAAGGAATGCCGGCGCTTTATTGCCTTTGTCGACCGCGTTGTAGATATGTTGGTTTAAGTTTCTGTTACTGCTCAAAGAGACTCCCAGGTATTTGGTAGCGTTACCAGTTTCCAGACGTGAGAATTAGTAACAGGGTATTTGTTTAGAGATGTTTTAGGAGATATAACCTCACATCTAAAATAAACCATATTTAATCAATTATGGACTTTTGTTGAGGTGAATTTGTGGTTAAATAGACTTGAGAAAGTGATATAAACTGAGACGAAGAAGACATCGATAACAGACAGAATGATCGATAACAGACATCTATAACCGACAAAATGATCGATAACAGACAAAATGATCGATAACAGACAACGATAACAGACACAATGATCGATAACAGACATCGCATGGAAAACAGACAAAATGATCGATAACACACATCGATAACAGAAAAATGATTGATAACAGACATCGATAACAGACAAAATGATCGATAACAGATAAAATGATCGATAACAACCAAAATGATCGATAACAGACAAAATGATAAGCTCTGCATTGATGGTCATAGGAACAATGAAATACTCCCTTTGAACAAAATATCTATGATATCCAACACAAGTGGTAGTTAGTTTTACATCTGTTCGGTAATTAGGTATTAATAATTTGATGTACTTATTTTAGCGGGTTCAAAATTTAGCGGAAAATCGCATTTTGATACATTATCGCAACGCCATTGATGCATTGGCGAACTAACAACATTTGTAACAGGAAACTATACATAGTAACTTAATATTTAAAGTGCCAAAAACCCGCTAAAATTAGTATACCGCAAAAATATAAACATTCACAGTATTAAATCTATACTGTCTTTATTCTTTTTATATTTCAGCGATGAATACGCAGTCAGACGCATGGTATCCGACAACTTTCAAATCACAGTAAACCATTTTAAAATATAAATGTTGATTCAAGAACATGGGACCCATCAACAAATTTCAATTTCCGCATCATATCTAACACATACAGACTTAAATACAATCCAACCGTTAGACTGTCCTTAATTCAGGGAGGATAGTGCCACACATTGTCATGCACTGTTATTGTATGTCACACAACTGACAAAGTCATCGAGTAGGTTAGTGATGAACAGATATAAGAGGAGATATTTCGTGTACTGTTAAAATCTGCATTTCTCTGACATGCTAGCGTGATTTGACGCCAAACATCCTCCGTAATCCCAAAGACTATGTAAGTCCCTCGCACACACAGCGCACCTATACTGGGAAGTGATTTGTTAGACGGAAACAATGGTTCACAGACTGTTTACTAGCGCTATTCCAGGATTAAGTGACACATGAGCCTACGTATTTATATTGGGCCTTTGTTTTTTAAACGTTTGGGTACTGCCACCGGAACGCCTCTTGTACTTATATTAACTAATTCACACTCCAACATTTAAAAATACTTAAATCTGAGTATCCAAGACATGAATATAAGTGACAAACTAGCTTGCTCTTAGTATGAATTAGGGTTAGTGAATGCCGTTGATGCATTGTACGTTTACATATTTTCTTATGATTGTATTCTTCTTTGCTCTGTTAACGAAATGCAGTTTCAAAAGTGCAGTAAGGAATAGACTTTATAAGAGAAACTTAATCAGCAACATTTAAGGTCAATAGTTGAATATTAAACTTTTTAATTAAACTAATCTGACGAGAGACAAACCAATACAAAAAGCCGACCGGTACAGAAAGCAACCCATTGGAGTTGAGGTACACTTCCGGTACAGTTAAACTTTTAGAACCTTGGTTTCCATCGCAAATCTGTACTTTTCAACCCTCTTTATATTTGAGTTGGCAAGTTTTTTTTCCAATATAACAGCAACGTTTAAATGATATAATAGATGACGAACAGGTTGTGTTGTTCTACCCCCATAGACTACAATATACTCAGTAATGACCGTCAGTCTGTTCGTCCGTCCGTGAACGTTTCATTTTCCTCACTCTCCCGCCCTTATTTATAGACATATCTTAGTGAAAATATGTGCAGGTATTACATATATAGCTCGAACGAGTTCGCGATTTTTAACTTTGCTTGTATTTTTAGCATAGTTGTGTCCCCTTGTTAAGTTTTGAAATCAGAGCATACATTTTTGGTATTTATTCCAATGGTTGGGAACTTCTCCGTCATTTTAATTACGTTAAACAAACTTACTGTATGTATGAATCGTACTGGAACAAACGAATGAAATACGTTAACAAAGAGTTACTGTCGTTTGTTCGATACCCGAGGTTGTCCGGAGCATGACGTCTTTGGTATTTCACCTACGTACACACAAACTTGGTAAACGTCATCTTCGCTAGCCAACGATCCGGTACGATTTCCGTAAACACGTAACAAACTTAACTCGCTTTATTAACAACAAAATTATCAGGAAGACCAGTTGGGTCTTAGGGAATTTTGATTTCAAGTAGATAATGTACGTGTATTACAATATATGTTGTTATATGTAGGTTTTGTGCACGTCTGTGTTTGAAACGGGAACAGATGGTAGATATATATTTTAACATAAATAATAATTTTACTTTTATGCTGTCAACATGTAATCAATTTAGATACTCACATTTGAGCGTTAAGGAATAAGGGAGACAACTCGAAAACACTTACTTTAATTCTGCAAGGACAGTCCGCCGAGGGAGAAATGTATAAACAAGACAAGAAGTATGCTGACGTCCCATCTCGTACCTATAATATGAATTAAAGGAGAGGAAATATCAGCAGACTCATGTGGTAGTCAATGTGGAGGAATCAGGGAACATGTGACAGTTCCCTGTGGCAATGCAATAGAGGAGATAAGTGCGACATCTGCTATAGCGCAGGCAGGGGTCAATTTGCAGTCCTTTGTGATAAATACGCACTAGAAAGGAAACAAGGTTCATACTATAGTCCCGTCGATAATGAAGTGATATAAAGGGTAAGCAATGATTACAGTCCCCTGTGGTTGCTATATGTACATGTTCTAGAGGGCAGGAAAGGATCTTGCTACAGTCCCATGCGAAGCTAATAGTGTTTGTACTAAAGAAGAAACAATAATTATGCTACAGTGCCATGTGGTAATTATGTAATATCAAATGTATTAAATTAAATGTCTGCTCGATATGGAGTGAAACAAATCCAGACTTATCTTACTTTTGTTCAGCTGTTGGATTTAAGAAAATATCTAAAAAGTTAACACAACAAAATTAAATTATAAATGGAGTTAAGAGCTTGTTGATGTTGACACTTCGACCGCCATTTTTGAACTGACAAACCGACATCCGGCGATCGGTAATATAGGGTACATTCGCGTTACCGGTTGAAACGGTTGAAGCGGTTGAACCTGTAAAGAAAACGACAGGTACAGATCTGGACCGAGGCTGACCTCAGGAAAATTTGGCACGTTTAGATTGAGGGGTCCAGACGTGCCTGACCGAAACTAAAATGCTGACTATTGCCAATTTGCGTTATTTCTTTCTAAAACAATGTCAAGTCACATGTAGTTTTTAAGTTACGTTATGTAATTCAGTGGACGGATGAAAGAAGGTTATAATATTCTTGAAACACTGTTTTTTTTCCTCCGAAACTGTGGATTTTTAACTCTGCTTATAGAACGGTCCAAGTGTGTTCGTTTATCGTGGAAAATTTCTGCGCCACACGTACCGTTTCAACCGGGATACGCGAATGTAGCCCAGGTCTGTATTTGCGTGCCGTGTGCAAAACGAAACACCTCCTCTGGAGCACGCTTAAATATCTTGCTTTTATTTGAAATTGGGTTTAAACATTGTAATGACATAATATGCGATGAAAACACCCCCTGCAGGTATGATTGCTAAAATGCAACTAATGAGCCCTACACCCGCACTCCACCACCGCCAATCCCAACCCTACACCCGCACTACACCAACGCCAATCCCAACCCTACACCCGACTCCACCAACGCCAATCCCAATCCTACACCCGCACTCCACCAGCGCCAATCCCAACCCTACACCAGCACTCCACCAACGCCAATCCAAACCCTACACCCGCACTCCACCAACGCCAATCCCAACCCTACAACCGGACTCCACCAGATCCAATCTCAACCCTACACCCGCACTCCACCAACGCCAATCCCAACCCTACAACCGCAACCGCACTCCACCAACGCCAATCTCAACCCTACACCCGCACTCCACCACCGCCAATCCCAACCCTACACCCGCACTACACCAACGCCAATCCCAACCCTACACCCGGACTCCACCAGATCCAATCTCAACCCTACCCCCGCACTCCACCAGCGCCAATCCCAACCCGAAACCCGCACTCCACCAGCGCCAATCCCAACCCTACACCATCACTCCACCAACGCCAATCCAAACCCTACACCCGCACTCCACAAACGCCAATCCCAACCCTACACCCGCACTCCCCCAACGCCAATCCCAACCCTACACCCGCACACCACCAGCGCCAATCCCAACCCTACACCCGCCCTCCACCAGCGCCAATCCCAACCCTACCCCCGCACTCCACCAGCGCCAATCTCAACCCTACCCCCGCACTCCACCAACGCCAATCCAAAACCCTACACCCGCAGTCCACCAACGCCAATCCCAACCCTACCCCCGCACTCCACCAGCGCCAATCTCAACCCTACACCCGCATTCTGCCAGCGCCAATCTCAACCCTACACCCGCACTCCACCAGCGCCAATCCCAACCCTTCCCCCGCACTCCACCAGCGCCACTCCCAACCCGAATTACGCACTCCCCCAGCGCCAATCCCAACTCTTCACCCGCACTCCACCCGCGCCAATCCCAACCCTACACCCGCACTCCACCAGCGCCAATCCCAACCCTTCACCCGCACTCCACCAACGCCAATCCCAACCCGAATCCCGCACTCCACCAGCGCCACTCCCAACCCGAATCACGCACTCCACCAGCGCCAATCCCAACCCGAATCCCGCACTCCACCAGCGCCAATCTCAACCCGAATTCCGCACTCCACCAGCGCCAATCCCAACCCGAATCCATGTAGAATTTTTGGGATTTGTCCTTAAATGATAAAAATAATCTGCAACCCATTTCAATATTTGACGAGTTTCTGTTCGATAACGTCTTACTGTGTCTAGGAAAGAGGAGAGTGGGGTGAGGGAGAGTGGTAGGGGGAGACAGAAAAGTGAGAGAGAGAGAAGAAAGGAGAGAGAGAGAGAGAGAGAGGAAGGGAAAACACATCTATTCATTCAATTAATTGTCTGAATGACTAAAAGCTACTCTGACTTAAAACTTAGAAAAACACCCATTCAGGATTTAGCCTCAGGAATATTTACATCGGATTTTGATTTATGCGGTTAAAACATCCGATCTGTCACCGTGCAATATTTACCGCCAACAGACACCATTAGTGAACTGTTTGATTCGGGGCGTGTATACTTTAACCGATATATTTAAACGAACGTATACTAATGTCATGTTCTTTAAACGCTATCGTAATGGACTTTTCCAAGTCATAGATTAATATAAGTAATTAGATACGAACTTGAACCCACACAGTTCACTGAAACTTATATTATATGTCATTATATGTCATCATATATAACAGTATATCAGATTGGATGATATTGATCACATGCAGGGAAATAAAACCTCACGTATTCTCTCGCGCTCGAGTTACCCCGGTCAGATATTTCCTTCATTCGGTCCGCAACAACCTATTATGTTGGTGTTTGCTGTTTTTCGTTGATACACATATGAATGCATCTCCGATCGAAAGTAAACAAATCTAAAATGAATGTCATCAACGCTCTTTGATTTTTTTCTTCAAATCAAATAAATCGCGTTGAGTTAGACCAAACTTTATATATATATATATATTATCAAATCGTGTTAACGTTGTCCGAGATTTAACACATTTTGATTTCTTTTTCAAAGTGCGTTTTTTCAATACACGTTGTAACATATCCTCTCTGAATAGAGTTCAAGCTCAACTGCAGTCAGCTGGTATCATCTACATCTATACATCATACCCTACGTTATCCTATGCAAGAAATGTTATATAAAGATCATTTGATGAGAACAGCAACGGTATATTTAAGAAGAAATGATAACGATACGTACGAGCTACCTCCCTTTGAACAACACCATTACAATGTTTATGTGAATTATGTCACAGACCTATCTTATCATTACATAATGAAAACTCTTGCGCTTATCTTTTGTAAAAATATGTTGCACACAAGCTTATATAGGGCTGTCTGAATTGTAATTGCATGCTTGTTATCAGTTTTCAAGAAAGGAAATATTTTTTTCTCCTCAAAATTTTGATTTTTTCAATTAAATTGTTTTGTTCTTCATTGTTCAAGTAACAAAACAATATCCCCATGGTCAACTGTTGAATGTATTTCCCCAATTCCCCAGTTCTCACTTTATTTGTAAATACGGGAGAAACACTATTTTCCTTTGATTACAAATCTTCACTAAATATGGCAGTATTGCTTATTTATACATAGCATAAAACGTTTTATAAATAATGAAAAAATAATCAAGTTAGTGCAATATTTTAGGTCTAATCAACAATTTTCCTCGTTAACGAAATGATAAAGTTTCATATTTTCTTCTGATGATATATAATAGCTTGTGATGAAGTAGCAGCGAATTCTCTCACCCGGGCATTACTCTGATCAAGGCTCCATGTCTTTGTGGAAGGAACGGTTTGCAAGGACAGAAACCCTCGCACCCACCAGTATATTATTGTGACTTAAGGGTGGAGCATTTCAATTAAGGGAGTGAACAGAAAATATTGTGTGTGCTAAGAATTGAATTTTTGGTATAATCCATTCTATTATAAAAACATTTATCGAAGTTAAATCTGTATATCTGTCCCTGTTGAGCGTCGAACAACTAAAACTCTTTCTAAGGTACAAGATGGGGTCAAATTCGTCACTCAAAGATTACGTATTTCGGGATGTAATACTGTGAAGTAACCAGGAACATGTTGACTATAGGTAGATGTACCGTACTAGGAAGTGTACCAGACGAATCTCATCTACTCATCATTCACTGTACCACGTGACAGCTGTTGCGACCCCGAGGGCTGAAAAACGTAGCTCTGAGTCCACTTTCTTCAAACGTTTATCAGTATATTCGTATTGCTGGTTTGGATTATGTAGATATATGTGGTAAGTTGCCTTTTTCCTCCATTGTTTCGTTTTTTGTTAATGAGCTCATGTTACAATACGGACTTTTTATTGGGGCTGGATGGTTGAGGTGGGAGGGGGACACGTGAATTGTTATATAGATCACAGGTTACTGGTCTCCGATTAAGTAAGGATAATTGTGATACGAAATATGTGATGTTACATATCCATATTTGATAAGTTTATAGATAATTATTTTTTCGACATAAACGGGACTTTGACTTCGTAATAAAGAGGTCTGAATGTAAACATGTATGCATTTGTATATTACGTGTCTGGACGACCCTTAAAGAAATTTTCAGATTAGGTCTCCAAAATAACCAAAATCTCGAGCTTGAGCAAGTCTTCCACCTGTGATACGTGCAGTAGACCCAATCAATGGCTTGCCAATATGCAGAATTGTTTTGTTGTCTATGGACTTGAGCAAATCTGACTATTGTTGACAATATCATCTATAGTTAAAAAAATGTAGGCTGAGTCAGTATATAGATATAAAAATAAGTGATAAATCATGAGACTGATAGTAAAAAAACAAAACAATCAAAGCTGTTTTCTAATAAAAAAAAAGTTAACAAGGGAAAACTCTGTCAATCTGGGGTTTTATTTATCACACATATGGTGTTAAATTTCACCGATACCGTTTCACTTAACGTTTGCAAGTACACTACAAAGGGTCCAGTGATTGTGCTGTGGAAGTATTTTAGATAGCAGGGATGTGAACACATCTTTCCGACACCCCATCAACGTTTGTGACGTCGAAATGCAATAACAGCGACGTGGCGTTACGAAATTAGGAACATTCTGATGCAGAGATTCGGAAATTTGGACGACTGAAAACAATGGTTATAAGCATGTGTGCCATGTATTATCTAGATTTCCACATGAAATCGCCAGCTAAAAACTTCTTGACTTCATCTTATTGTTACATCCAAATCTTGTTCTGGTATGCTGTTGGTGCGACAGGCTGTTTCATACCCAGGGGTGTAGGATATGGCGATCCCACACAGTGGGTTTTCAAATTGGTTGAAACACGAGCTTTGCGGGATGTTTTTGCACCAATTTGAAAATCCCGAGGGTGGATTTCCTTGTCCTAAACATCCCTTGGCATATATATATATTTTTTAGTTCGGACCATGAAAAGTGTTTTCAATTTCCGAATCTCCTACCCAGTGAACGGACTGGGAAAAATAATAATTTCCCACGGGAAGGGTATATCGCAACCCTCGGGATGAGAATCTTGAACGTTTAACCCTTGGCTTGAATACGTAAGCCTCGGGTGAGTTGATCACGAATATTACCCTTTTGGTTGAGATTGTTATAGCATACCCTCACGGTAGGGGAATATTATATAAATCTTACCCCGACAGGTGATAATTTTAATTTTATAATCCGAGACTTAATTGAGGCCGAGGGTTAGACATTGAAGAATTTCAACCCGAGGGTGATTTGATTCCGGGCTACAAGCATTTGTGAATGGCTTTAGATATTCCTAATTTTGTCTTAAATTCATGAGAAGTATCACTGAATTGTCGAATTTTATAAAAACGTAATCATTAAACTTCATTGAATAACATGTATTATAATAGATTCTAACACGATTCGTTTGAAATGCGTGTTTTGATTGGATACGGACCATGTTCTAATCTGCGAAAGAATCATGATCAATCGTGTTAAGCTCCTCCCATCGCACTTAAGCCACGCCCCGATTCCAACCAAAACAATATGGCGTCAAGCTCGCCTCTTAGCGAAATCCCGCTGATAAGGCTAGCAGACAACAGAACAGAAACGAATGAAAAAGTAAAAAGTACACATTCCTTTTTCTTACCTCCATTTATTACTGAAACGTTCGTTCCATCCGTGTGAAGGCATCTACTTAGATCCGAAATCAAATGAAACATTTCACACAAAACTCTTCACAAATCTATACAAATAATCACCGATTTTGTCGATAAGCACAGATTGATATACATACTGACATGGAAATGTAAGAACTTGGGCAATATTAATCCAAATGTGTCGTATAAACTTTGGTAGCAGGACGTTTACGAACAAGCATAGGCACTTGACGCTTTGTTATGTCAGATTTTTTTTCTTTTCTATAAGTATACATTTTTTTTTTCAAAATTATTATCTGAGAATTATCTGAATAAAAAAAGAAATGACAATTTTTTTTAATGTACATGCATTCGAACCAATGAAAAGGCGAATAACTACAGGGATGCAAATTTTGACAGAAATTGACCAAGTCCGTTAAAATCAACATATCTAAAAAAAAATACGCAAGCAATTTTCGATAACGAACGTCCAACTTACAGAAAACATTCCCAGTTTTCCATTGATACATAGTTGAAGGATATACTCCAATTATTAAGATCACGGCGTGCTTCCACACTCCGAATTTCATCGGATATTTGTAGGTAGGACAATTACCTGATACCGGTAAACACCACAAAAAATCATTTGACTACCGCCTTCCGTCGATCTCCTGTGCACATAAAAATGACATACAGCGAACGAACTTACCGAACTGAGATTTTCTACGACATCGATATGAATGTACATCCCATTGTTTCCGTATAATCACGCCAGAAAACTTCAGCGGGCTCACATTTGAACAAAAAATAATAGCCATCTTGGCCGGCCAAACACACTTTAAAAGACGGCATCTGATTGGTGTGAAAAATAGCTCGACCAATGTGTTAGAATGGGGATAGTACGTTGTTTTTCCTGTCTATACTGGCGATTAGAACATGAAATTTGGTTTAAACTCTCGACCTATCGGTCTCGAGTTCCAACCCAAATTTCATGTTCTAATCACCAGTATAGCCACTCAAAACAACGTTCTATCCCCTAAATGGTCACTAATGCTATTTCTGAATCATTACAGTGTCGACATATATATATATAGGATCTTCCGTGAGTTTCCATTTCATATGAGATTTATGAATGAGTCTAAGAATTTTTCAATTTAGCGAGCCTCTGGTGAGCTAAAATGAAGAACTCGTACCGAGTTTCATAAATTTTATATGAAATGAAAAATAGTGACGTATCCTTTTTAATCACATAATAAAGATTTGTGGCATTTTTTCATGCAACACTGAAATGCGAAAAGCCGCCATTTTGACTCCAGTGCGTACGTCTGTGACATCATGTACTTGTCCTAGGCGTGACGTCACAATTGAACATTACAACCAATCACAGGGCTGGTAGGTCATATACGTGAGTTAATACGCAAAAATATGACAAGGGTGTATATTAACTTGATAACACAGTACATTATGTGATACATAGAGGATATTTAATGGTGTCTTCAGTAATAACAAATATATTTCACGAGTGTGGCTAATATTTTGATATTTTTCACAAGTGCGCAGCACGAGTGAAAAATATCAAAATATTAGCGTCATGAGTGAAAAATATTTGTTATTACTGAAGACACCATTGAATTTTCTATTTATTACATTTTTAAAGCACAAAACATGAAAAATCTAATGCATTAAAAAGGGCGGGAATCAGAAGCATAATCATTAGCGCCATATTCTAATCACATCACGCTTGACAACAAGGCTGCGCGCCATTTTGAGTGGCATTCTCAATGCAATTTCGACGTTTTCTGCTATTTTCTGGTATGGTTGCTTATAAAAATGTCATTACTGGTATACATATGTTAATACTTAAGTCTGTGTACCAAACATTTACCATAACAATCACTTATTTTACCGTCGCTTCATGTGAATCTGTGACAAAATATCGTTGCCTTTGAATGCAGCGAATAGAAGATACCGTTATGATTGGTCAATACTAAAAAGTGATATTTAATTTTATCAAGTTGATAGAATCCGATATTTCACTGGCAAAAATCTAATAAAACTTATTATATATCACAATATTAGCAGTAACATATGTTTTTATGTGAAAGCACTTCTTTACTTGTAGTACGCCATAGGGAAAACCTCAGACCTATCAATGATCCGTGATTGGCTGTATAACTCGGATTACCTCAGGTATTTTGCGGTAGAGTATATGCATTTCACAACTCGGAGTAAGCCAAAACCGAATTGGGTGTATTGGAATTTTCTTGTAGAGTGTCACAAAGGTACACATGTATGAGTCATCATTTAAGCTATTGTCACGATCACTAATATATATTTTTGTTAATGTTAACCTATTTTTATTGATAACATGGGTAATTGAAATATTATTTTACTAAGCCGGAGTTTGGTCATCCGTCTACGGGTTTCAATTAGAGATCAACAGGTAGCCATGAGTAGCCACACGTAGGTTTGCTCAATCGCAATTGAGAAGGTGTAAGCAAGCACAAACTACAGATTGTGGTGAGTTTTTATATTTGTTATAACATTGTTAGTTAACGACATGTACATAGTTGTTTTTCATCTGTAATGTTTCTAGTCACTTTACCTGTTGATTGTATATATGACCATACCTGTATATCAGGTGCACATTGTTTACATTCGCGCGCACGATGCGTGTGTTCTGTTTATCTTTATAATATCAAGGCTATACATAAGCCTGTTAACACATATTGTTTAACCACATATTACCTATAAACAATCCCCATTTAATTGCCCATTTTCTAATCTAACTGGGAATAATGGTAATAGGCATAGAGTTCAAGTGTACGCGTCATGGTTGAGAGAACCGCACACGTGGATTTACCCTAAATATTAAGGCGGCTTGTGCCATGCTTTTATATTTGTATACAAATATACTCTACTTAGTAAATGGGTAGAAATGGCGTATTAACTTGTCTTGCCGCTATTGTCATTGTATATACATATGGGTAGTAAGACATTCTGTACGTATATGTTACCTTTTAATGACATTCAGTATATATGTATAGGTAGTAAGTCTGTTGTACATATATTGTAGCTTCTACTATGGGACAATGGTGAAAGGCAAGCACTGTTAATCCTCTTGTGAGGGCTGCAAGAACTAGCAGAGGTAGTAGCTATTTTTATGGTGACCGTCCTGTGTGGACCACATCTTTAGGTTCTGTGTGAACTAAGTGCTGTGTGCTGTATAGCTACCGGGGTAGTGAATACTTTATGTGGACGGACCGTGCTCTGTGAGGACACTTTATGTCAGTTGGACTGACTGGTCGTCACGTGAAACCTCTCATATGGATATCTTTGTGGGCCCATCAGCACATGAGTTATGGTTAAGGTCGTCAAATAAGAGAGACGGGACCGAGGACTACAGACCGCGGTGGACGAACCTTGTCATGATCCCTGTATCCAGGCAGTGATTTCATACAGTGACTTATACATTGACTTTGTCAGTATTGGTGTATAGTTACCTGTGTAATGTAGTATTGGTGGATAGTTACCTGTGTAATGTAGTATTGGTATATCTATCTGCTTTGTGTGAGTCTTATGTTGCTGTTTATACTTACTTTATGTTAGAGTGAGAAAGCAAAGGTATATACTACTTATAAATAACAAAACCATAGTGTATATGTTGTAAATTAAATTTTGTATATATTGTAATCCAGTCTTAGTGTCATTCTACACCACACTTGCAGTGTCAAGCTCGTCCATAGTTACAATTTTCGGGATACTTTTGGTTAATAATAAACCAATACAAACCAGTAAATAACAGCAACACTTTTTAACCGGTGTTTTTACACATTCTAAAACCTCATTAGTGTAACCCATCATTAATATTGCCGATAACATTTGACCCCCCCCCCCCCTTCCCTTTTGATAGTGACGTCAGTCTTTGTTTTTGTTGTACATTAGAAAGTAGAAATTACTATGAAGTAAAATATTTACCCGTATCTGTGTCCATTTTGAAGCAGTTACCGTCCATGATTGTGTTTAAAGATGGTCAGATTTTGGCCTAACTTACTATAAGCACCAGCAGTATTTAAAAGAAATAAACAATTTATTTACAATGCAAGATTACAGGTACATTTAAATATATTCCATTGAAACACAACCGACAATCATATTTGATGCAAGAATAACTGTTGAGAACAATTTGCGGATAAATAAGTTTTTGGAAACAAATTAATCCAATAGACTCTTATTAGACATATTTGATGTTGGATAAATCCAATTAGAATTCTAAAACATAACGATTGATGAAATGAAAACTTTAAAACTGATTCAGGAATCATCCATACTTGGAGGTAGAATTAATCCGATGGAAACTCCCTGGTGAATTACAAACTATTGTTACAAGTAAAGCGGCCTTTTCCTGAAAGCTAGATAATTCAACGGTCACTAGTGATGGTTTAGTAGCGTGTATTTCGAAATGCACGTGATTCTTATATCCAGATACTAGTATAGTGAATCCCAGATATCCATTAGCCAGTCTGGCTAAGTCATTTCAAGCCAGTTCAAGTTTTATTCTGAGGAAATGACAGTATTGCTTTCAAAATGAGTTTGAAAGATTTCCAATGTCAGGAAAGGAAATGTTAATTAATGCAACACATCGTACAGAGAACACATGTGAAAGTGTATTAAAATGACACTTAGATTGCATGCATCATATTAAATAAAGATATACAAATTACTGAGACGAAGGGTAGAGCTAAGAAACCCTGAACCAACAGCCCAACACCTTAACCACCACTAGAGACAGTGTAATTGTCAAGCTTCCAGAAAAGAACCACTAGTTACAATTATATGTTAACGCGGTGTTTATGTTTAATGGAGAGCTCCACAATCTGATAACGACTATATATGTTAACGCGGTGTTTATGTTTAATAAAGAGCTCCACAATCTGATAACAACTATATATGTTAACGCGGTGTTTATGTTTAATGGAGAGCTCCACATTCTGATAACGACTATATATGTTAACGTGGTGTTTATGTTTAATGAAGAGCTCCACAATCTGATAACGACTATATACGTTAACGCGGTGTTTATGTTTATGGAGAGCTCCATATTCTGATAACGACTATATATGTTAACGTGGTGTTTCTGTTTAATGGAGAGCTCCATATTCTGATAACGACTATATATGTTAACGTGGTGTTTTTGTTTAATCGAGAGCTCCACAATCTGATAACGACTATATACGTTAACGCGGTGTTTATGTTTATGGAGAGCTCCATATTCTGATAACGACTATATACGTTAACGCGGTGTTTATGTTTATGGAGAGCTCCATATTCTGATAACGACTATATATGTTAACGTGGTGTTTATGTTTAATGAAGAGCTCCACAATCTGATAACGACTATATACGTTAACGCGGTGTTTATGTTTATGGAGAGCTCCATATTCTGATAACGACTATATATGTTAACGTGGTGTTTATGTTTAATGAAGAGCTCCACAATCTGATAACGACTATATATGTTAACTCGGTGTTTATGTTTAATGAAGAGCTCCACATTCTGATAACGACTATATATGTTAACGTGGTGTTTATGTTTAATGAAGAGCTCCACATTCCTTAGATTGCATGCATCATATTAAATAAAGATATACAAATTACTGAGACGAAGGGTAGAGCTAAGAAACCCTGAACCAACAGCCCAACACCTTAACCACCACTAGAGACAGTGTAATTGTCAAGCTTCCAGAAAAGAACCACTAGTTACAATTATATGTTAACGCGGTGTTTATGTTTAATTGAGAGCTCCACAATCTGATAACGACTATATACGTTAACGCGGTGTTTATGTTTATGGAGAGCTCCATATTCTGATAACGACTATATACGTTAACGCGGTGTTTATGTTTATGGAGAGCTCCATATTCTGATAACGACTATATACGTTAACGCGGTGTTTATGTTTATGGAGAGCTCCATATTCTGATAACGACTATATATGTTAACGTGGTGTTTATGTTTAATGAAGAGCTCCACATTCCTTAGATTGCATGCATCATATTAAATAAAGATATACAAATTACTGAGACGAAGGGTAGAGCTAAGAAACCCTGAACCAACAGCCCAACACCTTAACCACCACTAGAGACAGTGTAATTGTCAAGCTTCCAGAAAAGAACCACTAGTTACAATTATATGTTAACGCGGTGTTTATGTTTAATGAAGAGCTCCACATTCTGATAACGACTATATATGTTAACGTGGTGTTTTTGATTAATGGAGAGCTCCATATTCTGATAACGACTATATATGTTAACGTGGTGTTTATGTTTAATGAAGAGCTCCACATTTTGATAACGACTATATATGTTAACGCGGTGTTTTTGTTTAATGGAGAGCTCCATATTCTGATAACGACTATATATGTTAACGTGGTGTTTATGTTTAATGAAGAGCTCCACATTCCTTAGATTGCATGCATCATATTAAATAAAGATATACAAATTACTGAGACGAAGGGTAGAGCTAAGAAACCCTGAACCAACAGCCCAACACCTTAACCACCACTAGAGACAGTGTAATTGTCACGCTTCCAGAAAAGAACCACTAGTTACAATTATATGTTAACGCGGTGTTTATGTTTAATGAAGAGCTCCACATTTTGATAACGACTATATATGTTAACGCGGTGTTTATGTTTAATGGAGAGCTCCATATTCTGCATTGCAATTTTTATAATTAATTTCTTGATATAACCGCATATGTAATAATTTATTAAGAAAGGGAGACGAACTTTTTTTTATACATCAGTATACAAAATAAGGGTTTGAGCTTCCCTTGCTAAATTAGTAAAACCTTATATGTATTCCCTTAATCTGAATAGATAAACATTAAAATCACGTGGTACTCCCTTTACTTGTCTAGCGATATTTGGCGTCATAAAAGGGTACATTGAAGAATGCATAGGAGAGAACTGTTAACAAAAAGGATCAATAGGTCTTGAAATACAAAACAAAATGTCGTTAAGCAGTGGTAAATAAAACGAGTGGAATAGAACATAGAACATTATAACTAGGTGTTTTTGCTTTGTGTCGTACCGACAGCGTCAGATACCTTTGTCCTTTGCCACGTTTATGTGTGTTTTTATACATTGGTATGTTCATAAATATCAGCGATAATAGCACAGTCATGCCGCCCCGATAAACTACTGACCAACTCCTGGCTAGAAATGAAAGAGTGACACTAAATGGCACCAGATAATATATCTATCAGTCGGTACGGATCGATAAATCAAGTTTATGTTTGACCTGCTATTTACTGGTCAGTATAAATAGTGTCTTACAATTGATTCAAGGATCAGGAAAAGAACGGATCACTAGCTATTTCATCTGTGTATTATTTGTCGGCTGTTTTGCATGTGAGTTTTTGTTTATTGTGATTTTTGATTCATGCAGGTTTTATATGAAATGTACAGTGGTACATTTAGGACATGCACAATATTGACTTTTACGTTAATTATCTCGAACGCCCGACATAACTTCTCGAAAATAATAGTGTGCATGCCCTAAATGTATCGCCTTAGAAATGCACCTAAATGAAATCCGTAGTAATCTACTTTTTTTCAGCACTTTCAAGAGTCGTTTTACAAATTCATGAATAGATCCTATCATTTCAAAGGTTTTTTTTATTATTTCATTTTATATTTGTATATGATTTTGTTTGGATTTTACATTTCATTCTTCAATAAGTTTCCTCTTTTTTGTCAGGTTTGAGAGGTAAAATGCGACCATACTTAATTTTACCTCTCATCTTGCTGTTGTGGGGGCACTTTTATGGTAAGTAAAACATTCATGTCTTCTATTTATTCCCCTTTCATGATTTCCACTTCTCCATATTAAACTGTAACTAAAACGCTTAAAATGTGATTGCACATTACAAATTTTACAATATTCATCGCATTAATTACCCGATAGATATCGCGCGTCAGAATTCATAATATATATAATACATTCCTTTTAATATAAAGATATTTTCAGAATCCTGGATTCATTGATAACAAACTGATCGGTTGTAGGAACCGAAGCCCGTCGAGCCAAGCGGAGTATTCGGGAGTTCGGAACCATGATTAAGATGTTGACTGGAAGGAGCGGAATGGATTTCAACGGATACGGAAACTACTGCGGCATGGGCGGAGGTGGTATTCCTCTAGACCCTATAGACGAGTAAGTTACGCAACAGTTATTCCGTCTTTGCGTATTGCAGAGTTATCTGCTCTTGTGAGCAGGTATTGATTGTTACGTCATTTGTTTGTGAGAGTAACGTCATCAATTTTTGAGAAAACAACGTAATTTTCTCACACAAACCAATAACGTAACAATCAATACCTGCTCACAAGAGAAGATAACTATGCAATACGCAAAGACGGAATACATCCACTACGATCCCTAATGAAAATGGATGCCAGTTTCACGTATCTTTAAAAATAATGCAAATGGGGTTATTTGAGTTGAAGAGAACTGCTTTTAAGTTTAGCATGCTTTGTTAGTTGCGCATACACATATTAGCAGTCAAGGTACTACTGTACTTCGTTGTTGGAGCAATGCTTTATTGTGGATGGCTTTGTTGGTTTAGCCTCAGTGTTATCTGTTGGTACATTTTGTACATGTTATACATTGGGACTAGACTAGTTTGGTTTATTTCTAAACTCCCGAACTTAAACAAGGCCATACAGAGGTTCAACAAAGTGTGACTGTTGTTTATCATGTTCATCAAAGATAGTTAAATACCAAATTTTGCAATAATTAATTGACCACACTATTTAAACTTTCTATCATTTTGATATTAAAACAAATACTCAGCTATGAAAGGTGGAGGGTTGAAGATTGGCACTATTTGACTTTGCAGTCTTCCATCACGGATGTATATCTGGGATAAGTACCATACTAACTTTTATAATTTATTTTGAAAGTATGAATACCGTATTGATTGTTTGTAAAACACCTTCCTTATCTGTTTCACCTACATCATTGCAGATGCTGCATGCATCACGACCGTTGTTACGGCCAAGTAAACATCCGTGATTGCTTTTTGGAGCCGTCCTTTATGCGCATGAAGCCGTATACAGCCCGCTACAAGTGGTTCATGGAGAACGGCAACTTCCAATGTTGTGAGTAACGCCCACATGGGAAATTATGACAAGGTTAGGTTGGGATCTCCACCCCATAACCACAAAAACAATTGTTGGGCATAAAAGTCAAATACGACATTCTACAAGTATTGTCCTTGGTATCTGTCTACTCCAGCGCAAGGGACTTAGTGCCATGGCCATAACAACCTGGAAACAGTTGATATCTCAACCTTTATATTATATGCAATTGCTAAGCATGGGTATTTGGATAAAGGTATGCTACCTTGATTGACGTGGGGGTCTGACCCATCCCTTGGAACTTATTTGCAATACCACATTTGTTGAGAAAACTTGCATTGATTGCCTAAATATCCACGTGAGCGATTCAGAACCATTGTGTGTCATGTTTCTTAGCAATTACTTGCAAACCTAAGAAAACAGCGTTTTAACAGAAACATTTTCCTGGACAGATACCAGTTTAACCAGCTTATTTTTTTAAATTCAGATCACTGAAATAAGAATTGATGTCAATCGGTGCGTGGCTCTTATTCAAATTTATATCTCCATTTTTAGCTCACCTGGCACGAAGTGCCAAGTGAGCTTATGCCGTGGCGCGGCGTCCGTCGTCCGTCCGTCCGTCCGTCGTCCGTCCGTCCGTCGTCCGGCGTCAATATTTTACTTTAAACGACTTCTTCTTAATAACCGAAAGGCCTAGGGTGTCAATATTTAGCCAGAAGCGAACTTGGATGAAGGGCTACAAAGTTTGTTCAAATAAATGACCTTCACCTATTTTCAAGGTCACAGGGGTCAAATATGTCAAAAACTTTAAACATCTTCTTCTCAATAACCAAAATGCCCAGGGAGATGATATTTGGCCAGTAGCATGCTTGGGTGAAGGGCTACCAAGTTTGTTCAAATGAATGACCTTCAATTATATTCAAGGTCACAGGGGTCAATTGTATTAAAAAACCTTTAAACAACTTCTTCTGAATAACCAAAATGCTCAGGGTGATGATATTTAGCCAGTAGCATGCTGAGATGAAGTGCTACAAAGTTTGTTCAAATGAATGACCTTCACCCATATTCAAGGTCACAGGGGTCAAATATGT